>NC_091213.1:6379692-6464692 GCF_040958095.1 Procambarus clarkii
AGGCTGTTTATAACAATAACAACAGTTGATTGGCAAGTTTTCATGCTTGTAAACTGTTTAATAAATGTAACCTAAGCCGTCAAAGGTTGAGGAAACATGTACACGTTCGTAAGGTGTTGCGTATGGTTGTTGAAGCCGTCGATCGACTTGTGAATCGACTTGAGAATGGTCCAGGACGGACCGAAACGTCGTCGTCCCTTCACCTTCTAGTGTGTGGTCTGGTCAACATACTTCAGCCACGTTATTGTGACTCCTCGCCTGCAGATTTAGAACTTTTAATCGGTCCCAATAATCAAGATGACTTGTAGAGTTGATTCTTGCGGTATAGGATCTTTGTACGCTGCTCTCTAGGTCAGCAATTTCTCCGGCTCTGAATTTGGCTGTTAGAGTGCAACAGTGTTCCTCCCTAGAGAGCACTAGTGTCTTGAAAAATATTATCATTGGTATGGCACTCTTTGTTTGGAAGGTCATTGTTATCCAACCTCTCATTTTTCTTGCAGTCGTGACAGCTACTTTATGGTGTTCTGTAGAAGTAAGATCTTCTGACATTACTCCTAGATCCTTTACATTGCTTTCTCGTTCTATAGTGTGATTGGTTCTGTTTTATATATGCTTTCAGTTTTAAAATAATATTTTTTTCCATAGCGCAGGAGCTGGAACTTATTTACATTAAACATCATATTATTATCTGTGGCCCTTTGAAAGACCCGATTTACATCAGATTGGAGGTTTGTCGTGTCCTCTATATTGTCTACTCGCAGGAAGTTCCTCGTGTCATCCGCAGATAATGATACAGTGCTGTAGTTTGTATCCTTGTTTGTGTCTGATATGTGGATGAGAAAAAGTACTGGAGCATGTCGAATACCTTGGGGGACTGAACTTTTCCCAGTAGGTGATCTGGATCTGACTGTGTTGACTATTACACTCTGCGTTCTGTTCGTTACGAAGTTGAAGATCCATCTCCCTACTTTGTCAGCCATTCCTTCAGCAAGCATTTTGTGTGTAATAACACCATCTTGGTTATCTTGAGATGATTTCGGGGCTTTTTAGTGTCCCCGCGGCCCGGTCCTCGACCAGGCCTCCACCCCCAGGAAGCAGCCCGTGACAGCTGACTAACACCCAGGTACCTATTTTACTGCTAGGTAACAGGGGCATAGGGTGAAAGAAACTCTGCCCATTGTTTCTCGCCGGCGCCTGGGATCTAACCCGTGATCACATGTGTCGAATGCTTTTGCAAAGTCTGTGTGTATTACATCTGTGTTCTGGCTGTCTTCCATGGCACCTAAAGCCATGTTATAGTGACATGGCCTTAGGCCTACAGGTGTTTTGCACCAGGCCTACAGGTATTTTGTACCAAGCCTACAGGTGTTTTGTACCAGGCCTACAGGTATTTTGTACCAGGCCTACAGGTGTTTTGTACCAGGCCTACACGTGTTTTGTACCAAGCCTACACGTGTTTTGTACCAAGCCTACAGGTGTTTTGTACCAAGCCTACAGGTGTTTTGTACCAGGCCTACACGTGTTTTGTACCTAGCCTACACGTGTTTTGTACCAAGCCTACAGGTGTTTTGTACCAGGCCTACAGGTGTTTTGTACCAAGCCTACAGGTGTTTTGTACCAGGCCTACATGTGTTTTGTACCAAGCCTACAGGTGTTTTGTACCAGGCCTACAGGTGTTTTGTACCAGGCCTACAGGTGTTTTGTACCAAGCCTACAGGTGTTTTGTACCAGGCCTACAGGTGTTTTGTACCAGGCCTACAGGTGTTTTGTACCAAGCCTACAGGTGTTTTGTACCAGACCTACAGTTGTTTTGTACCAGGCCTACAGGTGTTTTGTACCAGGCCTACACGTGTTTTGTACCAGGCCTACACGTGTTTTGTACCAAGCCTACACGTGTTTTGTACCAGGCCTACAGGTGTGTTGTACCAGGCCTACAGGTGTTTTGTACCAAGCCTACAGGTGTTTTGTACCAAGCCTACAGGTGTGTTGTACCATGCCTACAGGTGTTTTGTACCAAGCCTACAGGTGTTTTGTACCAAGCCTACAGGTGTTTTGTACCAAGCCTACAGGTGTTTTGTACCAAGCCTACAGGTGTTTTGTAAAATGCCTACAGGTGTGTTGTACCAGGCCTACAGGTGTTTTGTACTAAGCCTACAGGTGTTTTGTACCAGGCCTACAGGTGTTTTGTACCAGACCTACAGGTGTTTTGTACCAGGCCAACAACACCTGAGAGCGACGGCTACAATTGGTTGTACTAAACATGCCCCATGTTGTGAACAATAGACTACCACAAGAGGGCTCCACCACACCACACTACCACACCGATGCTACCATAGGCCTACCTCACAACCCTCCAAACACACACCGGAACTACGACGTTGGTACAACGTTCGAACAAGTTTTAACACCACCTAACCAGTTATAACAACCAATATACCATGTTGTAACAACGTTCTAATACGTCATAAACACGTTAAGCCAAGATGTAACAACTTTATTACAAGTTGTAACAAGCGGAAAATAGACACAGTTACGGTTTGTGTTTCCAGGGAACCCACCCATACGGCCTACTTCCTAGGCCTACACCGAGCAGAGAGGCAGGTGTACCTGTGCCTTACCTTGACCCCCTCTCTAGTGGCAAACACCACACGTTGCCTACCTGTCTTAATCACCTGCAGGTCCCAGGTGATCACGGTGATCATGTCCTTACCTGTAAAGACAACAGAGACATATTTAACATACGAAACATCTACATCTCGCCTGTCACAGTAAATAACACTTGTAATATATTATGTATGTAGTGTGTGTAGTATATTATATTATATATAATATACTACACACGTATATTATATATAATATATAATATATTACCAAGCATTTATGTAACTGAAGACTCCACACCCCATTAGTGACTCGAACCCAGATAGCCAGGGGCACTATGCAACTGGCGTACCTGGTACCTTAACCACTTGACCAGCCGTGACCGTACAAAAGACGATGGTAGCCGAGGCTCTTTTCCCCCACCGTCCCGACGGCACTTGGCGGCGAGCTTGGGCACAGTTACTTCATCAAATCACCTCATTTTGTGGGGCCACGTGAGCAACACAAGTGTGAACAAGCCTGAATGGTTCCCAAGCATAATTGGGGGAAATAGTCTCGGCTACCATCGTCTTTTGTACAGTCACGGTTGGTCAAGTGGTTAAGGTACCCTAGAGCCCTAGGGTAAACCTCAGAGTAGCTTCACGTGCCCAAGGGTAAACCCCAGAACAGCTTCAGGGAGCGGGTCGGCCGAGCGGACAGCACGCTGGACTTGTGATCCTGTGGTCCTGGGTTCGATCCCAGGCGCCGGCGAGAAACATTGGGCAAAGTTTCTTTCACCCTATGCCCCTGTTACCTAGCAGTAAAATAGGTACCTGGGTGTTAGTCAGCTGTCACGGGCTGCTTCCTGGGGGCGGAGGCCTGGTCGAGGACCGGGCCGCGGGGACACTAAAAAGCCCCGAAATCATCTCAAGATAACCTCAAGATAACCCTAGGGTAAACCTCAGAGTAGCTTCACGTGCCCTCTTGAGGTTATCTTGAGGTTATCTTGAGGTTATCTTGAGATGATTTCGGGGCTTTACTGTCCCCGCGGCCCGGTCCTCGACCAGGCCTCCACCCCCAGGAAGCAGCCCGTGACAGCTGACTAACACCCAGGTACCTATTTTACTGCTAGGTAACAGGGGCATAGGGTGAAAGAAACTCTGCCCATTGCTTCTCGCCGGCGCCCGGGATCGAACCCAGGACCACAGGATCACAAGCCCAGCGTGCTGTCCGCTCGGCCGACCGTATCCCCAAAGATTGACGCTTTCATTCCCAAACATTGTTATATTGTGGGGGGAAAAATAGACTTTGCAATGACTGCAATTCGTGCAATGCCACGAATTTGCATATGGCGGCCCCACTCAACAATGGCTGTCGAGAGGAAGATTAATTAGAAGAGCAGCGGACCCCGCAATTCGAGTGAGGGGGTCATCAGTGGGTACTGTTTCTCTGTCAGATGGGCACTTGGGCATCGTCCATTGGGTCATTAGTATCTTTTCAGTGGGCCATGGGTAACTCTTCAGTGGGCCATGGGTAACTCTTCAGTGGGCCATGAGTATCTTTTCAGTGGGCCATTAGTATCTTTCCACTGGGTCATGAGTATCTTTTCATCAACTCACAGGAGGACACTTAACAAATGTAGAGATTGTAGAGGGAGAGGGGGAGGACCTGCTGCATGGGTAACAGCTTCTCCCCCATATCAACCTACCGTGGCTTTGCGCCCTGGTGAGACCACTTCAGACCGACAACCAGAGCGCAACTCCATAGTCTCCTGAGACTGATGGACGACTACTATTACTACTGCTCACAGTAGGCCGGTCTCACTACACAGTCATACAGCTACGGTGATGATCTGAACAGGTGAACATACACAACTATAGTGTATAGCTTGGGCGTGGACACTGTAGATTGGCGGTGCTCACTCAATCACCACATATATAGTTAGAGAAGCCAGATGTTACAGATGTGGTGCCGGATGTCTTACACTCAAGGGTACGTCCTATCTTACACACGAGTGACAACACAATAGAGTTCAGGCGGGTAGAGGCATTAGGTTCAGATGGCAGAATGATGTCACGAGGTGATATCTGGAGCGAACACAATGACCCGGGGTGAGCCAGGTTGTTGAACTACCCGCATTGCCATAGTGCCGGCTTGTGTGGGTGAGGCCCATGGCATCCTCTGAATAATGGCAGCACGGCTACGTCGCCATCTATGGCAGTGTGGAGAGCTTTTACACTGAGAGACCTGCCAAGACAATCCTTTCAGTGAACTTTACCTGTTAATTTAGTGCACTGATGACTTAATACCTGTTTGATACCTGGTTGATGGGGTTCTGGGAGTTCTTCTACTCCCCAAGCCCGGCCTGAGGCCAGGCTGACTTAGATGAAATAATTATCTTGAGATGATTTCGGGGCTTTAGTGTCCTTGCGGCCCGGTCCTCAACCAGGCCTCCACCCCCAGGAAGCAACCCGTGACAGCTGACTAACACCCAGGTACCTATTTACTGCTAGGTAACAGGGGCATCAGGGTTGAAAGAAACTCTGCCCATTGTTTCTCGCTGGCGCCCGGGATCGAACCCGGAACTACAGGATTACGCGTCCAGTGTGCTGTCCGCTCAGCCGCCGGCTTTTACTTTGATAGTCTGTTAGTTCTGAGGTGATCAGAACTAACGGGAGCGGACAGCACACTGGACTTGTGATCCTGTGGTCCCGGGTTCGATCCCAGGCGCCGGCGAGAAACAATGGGCAGAGTTTCTTTCACCCTATGCCCCTGTTACCTAGCAGTAAAATAGGTACCTGGGTGTTAGTCAGCTGTCACGGGCTACATCCTGGGGTTGGAGGCCTGGTCGAGGACCGGGCCGCGGGGACACTAAAAGCCCCGAAATCATCTCAAGATAACCTCAAGATAAGATCATGTGGTTTTGTCTACTAGTTTTAGTCACACTAATGTCTAATTACCACAATGTCTCTGTACTAACTTATCTTGAGAGGTTATCTTGAGATGATTTCGGGGCTTTAGTGTCCCCGCGGCCCGGTCCTCGACCAGGCCTCCACCCCCAGGAAGCAGTCCGTGACAGCTGACTAACACCCAGGTACCTATTTACTGCTAGGTAACAGGGGCATTCAGAGTGAAAGAAACTTTGCCCATTTGTTTCTGCCTCGTGCGGGAATCGAACCCGCGCCACAGAACTAAGAGTCCTGCGCGCTATCCACCAGGCTACGAGACCATGTCAGAAAACAGATCTCGAACCCTTTATGTAGAACAGACGTAAATATACATATTATATGTATACAATACATACTGGTAATGTATGATAGTTATAGTTACAACACCACAATAACCTTCCGTAGTTACAAAAAATATACTAAAAGAAAAATGCTCTCTTGAGGTGGCAAACTGCTGACCTTTGTTTCACGAGACGAGAATGATTAATTCACCCTAATTAATCCTGGACTAATTAATCCTGGACTAATTAATCCTGGACTAATTAATCCTGTACTAATTAATCCTTTGTGGTGCCATTGGCCTGCTGGAAATGTGGGCTTTCCACAGAGACCCAACACGCCCCACCTCAGTCCATTATTACAGATTATAGGTCCGGGCACTGCGATTATAGGTCCGTGCCCTGCGATTATAGGTCCGGGCACTGCGATTATAGGTCCGTGGAAGACGATTATAGGTCAGTTCACTGTGATTATAGGTCCGTGCACTGCGATTATAGGTCCGTGCACTGCGATTATAGGTCCGTGCTCTGCGATTATAGGTCAGTGGAAGACGATTATAGGTCAGTGGAAGACGATTATAGGTCCGTGCTCTGCGATTATAGGTCAGTGGAAGACGATTATAGGTCAGTGGAAGACGATTATAGGTCCGTGGAAGACGATTATAGGTCAGTGCACTGTGATTATAGGTCCGTGCACTGCTATTACAGGTCCGGGCACTGCGATTATAGGTCCGTGCTCTGCGATTATAGGTCCGTGCTCTGCGATTATAGGTCCGTGCACTGCTATTACAGGTCCGTGCACTGCTATTACAGGTCCGGGCACTGCTATTACAGGTCCGGGCACTGCTATTACAGGTCCGTGCACTGCTATTACAGGTCCGTGCACTGCTATTACAGGTCCGGGCACTGCTATTACAGGTCCGGGCACTGCTATTACAGGTCCGTGCACTGCTATTACAGGTCCGTGCACTGCTATTACAGGTCCGTGCACTGCTATTACAGGTCCGGGCACTGCTATTACAGGTCCGTGCACTGCTATTACAGGTCCGGGCACTGCTATTACAGGTCCGGGCACTGCTATTACAGGTCCGGGCACTGCTATTACAGGTCCGTGCACTGCTATTACAGGTCCGGGCACTGCTATTACAGGTCCGTGCACTGCTATTACAGGTCCGGGCACTGCTATTACAGGTCCGGGCACTGCTATTACAGGTCCGTGCACTGCTATTACAGGTCCGGGCACTGCTATTACAGGTCCGTGCACTGCTATTACAGGTCCGGGCACTGCTATTACAGGTCCGGGCACTGCTATTACAGGTCCGGGCACTGCTATTACAGGTCCGTGCACTGCTATTACAGGTCCGGGCACTGCTATTACAGGTCCGGGCACTGCTATTACAGGTCCGTGCACTATTACAGGTCCGTGCACTGCTATTACAGGTCCGGGCACTGCGATTATAGGTCCGTGCTCTGCGATTATAGGTCCGTGCACTGCTATTACAGGTCCGGGCACTGCGATTATACGTCCGGGCACTGCTATTACAGGTCCGGGCACTGCGATTATACGTCCGGGCACTGTGATTACAGGTCCGGGCACTGTGATTATAGGTCCGTGCACTGTGATGAAGTGCACTCGTGCACTCCCAAGTTGATTTCCTTCCCCTCATGCACTCAATTTACACAACTTAGTCAGCTGAGAAAATCCACACTTTCACGTATATTAAAAGTCCCCAAAATTTTGAGTGAACATTTCACTCCAAAATGTATACCTTCGTTCATAACTATTACAGGAGATGTTTACATCAGAGAAGGTTGTAAACAACTTGACTGTAGTAAGTGGGTTGTTTTATATTGCCACGTGGAACTATTCTCTCAGAGGAAAGGTAGTTACTGAGTGGGGGAGATGGAGGGGGATAGGGGGGGTTGGGGGGGTTGGGGGGGCATGGAGGATAGGGGGGTTGGGGGGGCATGGAGGATAGGGGGGTTGGGGGGGCATGGAGGATAGGGGGGTTGGGGGGGCATGGAGGATAGGGGGGTTGGGGGGGCATGGAGGATAGGGGGTTGGGGGGGGCATGGAGGATAGGGGGGTTGGGGGGGCATGGAGGATAGGGGGGTTGGGGGGGCATGGAGGAAAGGGGGGTACATCTTGAGAGGATAAATGGAATAGGTAGTTAGGGAGATAAGGATGAGTCTTGGCGTGGACCAAGAGGGAAGGACCAGAGGACCGGTGGACCAAGAAGGACCAGAGAACCGGTGGACCATGAAGGAAGGAACAGAGGACCAGTGGACCATCAAGGGAGGACCAGAGAACCGGCGGACCACGCCGCAAGTCACTGTAGACCCACAGACGTGATGGCCAGGTGAACAGTGAACGTTTTGTTCCATCAGTGGGTTTAATGGCCTTGAGACGCGACCCTGGAGGCTGCTGACGCCCTACGCGGCGTCCCCTTGTCTGTGTCATGTATCAGGCCGTGTGTCATCACACATGACACTGTGCAAGGTGTGTGTCAAGACTGTGTCGTGTATCAGGCCGTGTGTCATCACACATGACACTGTGCAAGGTGTGTGTCAAGACTGTGTCGTGTATCAGGCCGTGTGTCATCACACATGACACTGTGCAAGGTGTGTGTCAAGACTGTGTCATGTATCAGGCCGTGTGTCATCACACATGACACTGTGCAAGGTGTGTGTCAAGACTGTGTCGTGTATCAGGCCGTGTGTCATCACACATGACACTGTGCAAGGTGTGTGTCAAGACTGTGTCATGTATCAGGCCGTGTGTCATCACACATGACACTGTGCAAGGTGTGTGTCAAGACTGTGTCCTGTATCAGGCCGTGTGTCATCACACATGACACTGTGCAAGGTGTGTGTCAAGACTGTGTCATGTATCAGGCCGTGTGTCATCACACATGACACTGTGCAAGGTGTGTGTCAAGACTGTGTCGTGTATCAGGCCGTGTGTCATCACACATGACACTGTGCAAGGTGTGTGTCAAGACTGTGTCATGTATCAGACCGTGTGTCATCACACATGACACTGTGCAAGGTGTGTGTCAAGACTGTGTCATGTATCAGGCCGTGTGTCATCACACATGACACTGTGCAAGGTGTGTGTCAAGACTGTGTCATGCGGGTCAAGTCCCTCGAGCGTCGTCCTCATCATGTGGTGGAGCTGGCCCACAACAGTGGGCAAGACAGCTGGCCCACAACAGTGGGCATGACAGCTGGCCCACAACAGTGGGCATGACAGCTGGCCCACAACAGGGGGTATGACAGCTGGCCCACAACAGGGGGCATGACAGCTGTCCCACAACAGTGGGCATGACAGCTGGCCCACAACAGTGGGCATGACAGCTGGCCCACAACAGGGGGTATGACAGCTGGCCCACAACAGGGGGCATGACAGCTGGCCCACAACAGGGGGTATGACAGCTGGCCCACAACAGGGGGCATGACTACTGGCCCACAACAGGGGGCATGACAGCTGGCCCACAACAGTGGACTCATTTACTAAACCTCTGTCATTTAAGGTAAGCTGTTAGACAATTTGCTTATCACGCAGCGAAGATTAATCTTATCAGTGATCACTCCTGTGTTACCATTGTGGTAGAGAATGATGAGGCAGCAGTCTCTCTCAAACTCAGCAGTCAGAAGCACAAGTTATAAATCAGTATACCAGGATTCAGCCAGCACTTACGCGCCCACTTACGACACCTGTGCATCTTTTCTCGATCATAGCGGCTTAATTTGCATTTATTAAACAGCTTTTACGAGCTGCGGAGAGTTACGAGGTTGTCTAGTTTGAGAACGACCTCGGAGCGTTTCCGAGCTCCTAAAGTATTGAAATTGATACTAAGACGTCATGGAAGATGTACAGGCTTCGTGAGGTGAGTGGGAAAGGCGTGATGAGCCGTGGCAGTGACCAACCTCAACACCAGAGGCGTTAACCTCCCCATCCCCCCCGCCGCCGCCGCCGGGAACAAAAGACACACGAGCGGCGGGAGACAACAATGGCCGCCCCCCCCCCCCACACATGCCCAAGCTGTTCTGACTCCACCACTAAACCTCTTTTGCTCCATCACAACCTCTCTCTCTCTCATCATTTTATTATATTATATATATTATATTATATTATATATATATATATATATATATATATATATATATATATATATATATATATATATATATATATATATATATATATGTCGTACCTAGTAGCCAGAACGCACTTTTTGGCCAACAATGCAAGGCCCGATTTGCCTAATAAGCCAAGTTTTCCTGAATTATTATATTTTCTCTGATTTTTTTCTTATGAAATGATAAAGCTACCAATTTCATTATGTATGAGGTCAATTTTTTATTATTGGAGTTAAAATTAACGTAGATATATGACCGAACCTAACCAACCCTACCTAACCTAACCTATCTTTATAGGTTAGGTTCGGTTAGGTAGCCGAAAAAGTTAGGTTAGGTTAGGTAGGTTAGGTAGTTGAAAAACGATTAATTCATGAAAACTTGGCTTATTAGGCAAATCGGGCCCTGCATAGTAGGCTGAGAAGTGCGTTCTGGCTACTAGGTACGACATATATATATATATATATATATATATATATATATATATATATATATATATATATATATATATATATATATATATATATATATATATATAGCAGACTTTCTTGTAAACTTATGTTGTTGAATATGACCGAAAAGGTAAGATTAATAATTCTAACACGAATCTTCTCAATATTTCTTATGTTTTTCTTCAATGTCGGTGGTAATAAAAATAAAAATTCTCCGAAATTCATTTTTTTAATTGGTTGACGCCTGAACGCGTTTCGTAATTCGTATTACATTTTCAAAGGCTTAATTTACACACAAATTCTTCGTTCTTATACTCTATTGGATGAGGTGACATGGTACAAAAGTTTTAGGTGAGGTGACAAACACAAGACAGAACACGAAACAATGGGTATAAATTGGATAAGTGAACATCAGAATGGAAGTAACTGCAGAAGGCCTATTGGCCCATACTTCCTCTTGCTGCTTCCATATTGGTTCGGGGTCTTGAAGTAGGTAGAATATAGTTGTGCATTAATTGGCTGTTGATTGCTGGTGTTGACTTTTTGATGTGTAGTGCCTCGCTGATGTCAAGCCGCCTGCTATCGCCGTACCTATCGATGATTTCTGTGTTGTTTTTAACAAACAACACAAATCATCAATAGGTATCATGATAGAAATCATCGATAGGTAATCATCTCCCGAGGCCTCGTAGCACCTGCCTGGCCGTTGTATTTCCAACCTGTCCTCTTAAAAATAACGTCGCTTTTGGCCGTTTACCAGTATGGCTGAAAGTGGACGTAATTTGAAAATGGAAAAAAAAAATTAATTTGGGATTTTTTTTTCAACAACAGTAAGTTAAGGGTCCTCTGGAAGGTTGGGCTGGAAATTCTCATAAAGTTTCAAATTTGTATGAAAAATGTTACTTGAAAGTTTCCTCTCCTAACCTTTCCGAGTAAGCCGGACGACTCGAACAGAAAACGGGACAGTACGTCACTTTTGTGAGTCGATTTCATTCCAAATTACGTCCACTTTTGGCCATAGTGCCGCGCATACGAGCCAAAAACGACGTTATTTTGAAGAGGACGGGTTGGTGCTACTGAAAAAATCTTTGAACAAATTGCTTAATTTCCATTCCAAACTTGTATTGTACATGTTCCAGCCCGTGAATGCCTTGCATGCACCTCTCAATCCTCCATTCAACTGAACCTGGAGTAGGATCTAAGAGTTCTACTCCCCAAGCCCGGCCCGAGGCCAGGCTTGACTTGTGGTAACTTGGTCCAACAGGCTGTTGCTTGGAGCGGCCCGCAGGCCCACATATCCACTACAATCAGTCCGTCAGCCGCCAGTAAGAAACAAAAACCAGAACGATAACTATTAGATCTGACGGACGATTGGGCTTTGTCCTCATTGTCTTTCTTCGCTGGCAAGACTTGACAGGTCTCCCCTCAGGCAATATCTGCAGCGCAAGGGAAAGGTCAGGCGTCAATTCCTTCCAGTGTTCCAGACCGCTCCTCCTGTTCCAGGCGTCTCGCAGACCATTCCTCCTGTTCCAGGCGTCTCCCAGACCGTTCCAGGCGTCTCCCAGACCATTCCTCCTGTTCCAGGCGTCTCCCAGACCGTTCCTCCTGTTCCAGGCGTCTCCCAGACCATTCCTCCTGTTCCAGGCGTCTCCCAGACCGTTCCTCCTGTTCCAGGCGTCTCCCAGACCGTTCCTCCTGTTCCAGGCGTCTCCCAGACCGTTCCTCCTGTTCCAGGCGTCTCCCAGACCGTTCCAGGCGTCTCCCAGACCGTTCCAGGCGTCTCCCAGACCGTTCCTCCTGTTCCAGGCGTCTCCCAGACCGTTCCTCCTGTTCCAGGCATTTCCCAGACCGTTCCTCCTGTTCCAGGCGTCTCCCAGACCGTTCCTCCTGTTCCAGGCGTCTCCCAGACCGTTCCTCCTGTTCCAGGCGTCTCCCAGACCGTTCCTCCTGTTCCAGGCGTCTCCCAGACCGTTCCTCCTGTTCCAGGCGTCTCCCAGACCGTTCCTCCTGTTCCAGGCGTCTCCCAGACCGTTCCTCCTGTTCCAGGCGTCTCCCAGACCGTTCCTCCTGTTCCAGGCGTCTCCCAGACCGTTCCTCCTGTTCCAGGCGTCTCCCAGACCGTTCCTCCTGTTACAGGCGTCTCCCAGACCGTTCCTCCTGTTCCAGGCGTCTCCCAGACCGTTCCAGGCGTCTCCCAGACCGTTCCAGGCGTCCCAGGTGGTGACAGGAAGAGCAAGACAGAGCTGATGACAGGAAGAGCAAGACAGAGCTAGTGACAGGCAGGACAAGACAGGTGGTGACACGAAGAGCAAGACAGAGCTAGTGACAGGCAGGACAAGACAGGTGATGACAGGCAGGACAAGACAGGTGGTGACAGGAAGACAGATGATGACGCACATTAAAGCAGGAAGTAAGAGAGTTGCCGAACAATGGACAATCACTCAAGAAACATAACAATTACTGAAGAGAATGTCTGGTACTAACCCCCTAGGTACCTGGCTAACCTGTTCTCAGGCTGGAGTTTACCTGGAGAGGGTCTCGCGAGTTTTTCTACTCCCCTGAGCCCGGCCCGAGGCCAGGCTTGACTTGTGATGACTTGGTCCAACAGGCTGTTGCTTGGAGCGGCCCGCAGGCCCACATATCCACCACAGCCTGGTTGGTCCGGCACTTCTTGCAAGAACTTATCTAAGTGCCTCTTGAATACATCCACCTTTGTTCCGGCAATATTTCTAATGCTTCCTGGGAGGGTGTTGAACAACTGTGGACCTCTGATGTTCAGTGTTCTCTGATTGTGCCTATGGCACCTCTGCTCCTCACTGGTGCAGGCGATTACTCTGGAGTTAATCCCTCTAAACCACTACGTTATTAGTGCTGTTATCTGCTCCCTATCCATGGTTATCTTACCTGAAAGTTAAGATTGGTTCAGGTAACATTTGGTTAAGATTACCTTATTAGGTTAAGGTAACATTTGGGCATGTTAACCTCAGACTTGTAAACGTGTCTAGTGACAATCACTTTACCCTGATGACAGCCTCGTATCTTGAGGTTATCTTGAGATGATTTCGGGGCTTAGCGTCCCCGCGGCCCGGTCCTCGACCAGGCCTCCACCCCCAGGAAGCAGCCCGTAGCAGCTGTCTAACTCCCAGGTACCTCTATTTACTGCTAGGTAACAGGGGCATCAGGGTGAAAGAAACATTTTGCCCATTTGTCTCCGCCTCCACCGGGGATCGAACCCGGAACCTCAGGACTACGAATCCGAAGCGCTGTCCACCCAGCTGTCAGGCGCCCGTCAGGCATATATATATATATATATATATATATATATATATATATATATATATATATATATATATATATATATATATATATATATATATTTCGGTTCAATGATACACTGTCGAGTCACCACAGTGGGTAATGATGCCCACAGTGGGTAATGATGCCCACCCTGGGGCATGGAACCCACAATAGGTCATAGAGCTGTTACAGGAAGACATCAGAGCCGTAATCATTTAAGCATTAGGCTCCTGCAATTTCCAATAAGATCATCAGAGATTGCGCTACATAGGTGCCGGTCGGCCGAGCGGACAGCACGCTGGACTTGTGATCCTGTGGTCCTGGGTTCGATCCCGGGCGCCGGCGAGAAACAATGGGCAGAGTTTCTTTCACCCTATGCCCCTGTTACCTAGCAGTAAAATAGGTACCTGGGTGTTAGTCAGCTGTTACGGGTTGCTTCCTGGGGGTGGAGGCCTGGTCGAGGACCGGGCCGCGGGGACACTAAAGCCCCGAAATCATCTCAAGATAACCTCACGAGAATATATACATTCTTGAAGTAACGTGGAACCTTATTGATAATCAATGTGCGTGTCTGGGTTGTGTGGTGGATAATATACAAAAAGGTGTGAGAAGATCACCACATCTGTGGCGAGAGTAGCATTACAATGTTCACATTTGTATGCGTTATATATATATATATATATATATATATATATATATATATATATATATATATATATATATATATATATATATATATATTTTTTATTTTTATTTTTTTTTTGAGATATATACAAGAGTTGTTACATTCTTGTACAGCCACTAGTACGCGTAGCGTTTCGGGCAAGTCCTTAATCCTATGGTCCCTGGAATACGATTCCCTGCCGCGAAGAATCGTTTTTTCATCCAAGTACACATTTTACTGTTGCGTTAAACAGAGGCTACAGTTAAGGAATTGCGCCCAGTAAATCCTCCCCGGCCAGGATACGAACCCATGACATAGCGCTCGCGGAACGCCAGGCGAGTGTCTTACCACTACACCACGGAGACTGCAAATATGCAGGGAGCATCTTAACATTCTGTAAATACTCTTTCTATGACATGCACATTTACCTGAGTGGCTTGGGAGATGTTTGTGGAACTTTTAAGGCTACCTGGTTGATGGGGTTCTGGGAGTTCTTGTACTGCCCAAGCCCAAGCCCTCAACCCGTTCTCGCACTTGCTTATAGTCAATATTTAGCTTATTAATAAGTGCATATGTGACATACTAATTTATTGTAAATATTTGAGTTTACCTTGAAAAGTTTTATAGAAAACGCCGACTTACCCTAACCTTCTTAGTATGTTAAGATAAGCATCTTATTGCTTCATAATTACAATTATTACTTAACTTATACCTATATTGATATTACAGTTTTATAAAAATAATAAAACAAAACTAAAATATTTACATAAATTGTAAAGTAACTCAGCATATTGTCAAATTTTGTATAAAATCTCTATTGTTTAATAAAACTGAAAAAGAAATTCCTAATATTAAAACTGTAGAAGTGCGAATCGTACGGAAGAATTTGTACGTTGAAAACAAAATATAACTTGGAATATACCACATATATACTTATTAATATGCCAAATATTGATTATAAGCAATAAGTCATATATGTACTGTCTTGTGCGAGAGCGGGTTGCAGCCCTTGTACTCCCCAAGTTGATCCGGCACTTCTTCAAGGGAAAACTAGATTGTGTTTCTCTTGAAGATGTCCACGGTTGTTCCGGCAATATTTCTTATACTCGCTGGATGTTAACAGCCACATCAAAAGTCCACGGAACAACCGTGGACCTCTGATGTTTACCGCTGAGCTCGGCAATATGATTAAAATTATTAAATGATGTTTACTTAATGAAAAGGTGTAATTAAAATGTATATAATACTGCAGCTTGACGACTATATCTGTGAAACTTGTCAAGAACCGGCTGGCGAAGAATGATGTCAGGTATTTGAACAAATCTACAAGGGCCGTGATGAGGGTTCGAACTTACGCCCGGAATGATCCCAAATTTGATATCTCACGCTATTGTGATTTCTGTGTGTATGTCAGGTATGTGATGGCTCTTAAATGTGACCTTGGGCATGCTCCCATACTTGAAGTTATTGAGTCAAGTTGGCTCTCGTGTTTATTTGATGTTAAATATATGTGACTTGTGGGAGTGTTGTAGTGGGACTACAATGTTGACGAGTGAGGTCTCTTGGGCCGGGTGTAGAGAAGATTGCCAGTAGCCTGAGAGAGGTGATATAAGATCTGAATTCTGAACATAAGATCTGAACATAATTCTGAATATAAGATCTAAACATAAGACCTGAACATAAGATCTGAACATAAGATCTGAACATAATTCTGAATATAAGATCTAAACATAAGACCTGAACATAAGATCTGAACATAAGATCTGAATATAAGATCTAAACATAAGACCTGAACATAAGATCTGAACATAATTCTGAATATAAGATCTAAACATAAGACCTGAACATAAGATCTGAACATAAGATCTGAACATAATTCTGAATATAAGATCTAAACATAAGACCTGAACATAAGATCTGAACATAAGATCTGAATATAAGATCTAAACATAAGACCTGAACATAAGATCTGAACATAATTCTGAATATAAGATCTAAACATAAGACCTGAACATAAGATCTGAACATAATTCTGAATATAAGATCTAAACATAAGATCTGAATTAAATAACGTCCCTCACTTGGCACAACTCTGTAGCTTGCTACTATTTGTTGACACTTCTATTACCTTGACAAAATGGCAAGCGCTATGGCTTGGGTTCGAATCTTGACCGGGCGCCAGTCCTTAACTGCAGCCTCTGTTTACCCAGCAGTGAATGGGTACCTGGTTGTTAAACGATTTGGCGGGTCGTATTCCAGGGAAAATAGGATTAAGGACTTGCCCGAAACGCTACGCGTACTAGTGGCTGTACAAGAATGTAATGTGCAAGTACGCCAGTTTTAAGTGCCGGAAACCAGTCAGAGCAAAGGGGTCAAATTCGTTGTAAACAACCCCTATGCGTTTATTGATTTTTCTATGCAATTTGGCACTGGTAGAACAGGTTGTGCATGTGCAGTATTTAAAGAGAATGAAATGATCACGTCTATCTTATCTTGAGATTATCTTGAGATGATTTCGGGGCTTTTTTAGTGTCCCCGCGGCCCGATCCTCGACCAGACCTTCACCCCCAGGAAGCAGCCCGTGACAGCTGACTAACACCCAGGTACCTATTTTACTGCTAGGTAACAGGGGCATAGGGTGAAAGAAACTCTGCCCATTGTTTCTCGCCGGGGCCTGGGATCGAACCCAGGACCACAGGATCACAAGTCCCGCGTGCTGTCCGCTCGGCCGACCGGCTCCCTTTCTAGTACACAGAGAGTGAACAACTGGGCAAGCACGACACAGACCGAGCCATTGGGCATTTATCTAGCCACTGAATACCTTAAGCTCAATGGTGGGGGAGTTATTTTCTGTGACGCTAAAAGTGCTCTGTAGTCCTTAAATAACCCATCACAATGTATGTCGGAAGTTGCTTGTAATATTGACTGGAATGTAATTTTTGTCAATGATAATAACTCTTGTATAAAATTTGTGTGGATCCCATCCCATGTTGGAGTTGGTAAACATGACTTTGTAGATCAATTGGCCAATGAGGCTTGCAGGAAAGAAAACATTGATTTTGACTTTGGACTATCTAATAAAATTATTAGAAACATACAAATTAAAGAAATTAATTCAGATTTAGAAGAACTAAGAAATGCCCAGAGACCTGAAAGCTGCAGTATTAAAAGCTAAGACAACTTTTATAATAAAAGGTATTTGTATGGTCAGCACAGTAACCGGACCAGACAATGTGGTGTAGTCATTGTGGTAATTCACCTTGGCTATAGACACATCTGGCAGGTTAGTGAGGCTGAGCCACTACCAGAATACTCAGATTGTAAACTCTGTGATAAACCTTTAATGCATTCATTAGAACACTATATTGTTGAATGTGAAATCGTAAAGGACTTTAGACCTCCTGGCCTCTTGTACCACCAACTGTGTAACTATTTTATTGACTCAGGTGTTCTGGACGACATCCTAACAATTTATCCAAAATTTGCTTGTCCATTTTAAAGAATGAAGAACAATTTTATATTATATTTGCCCGAAACATTATCCGTATTAGTGGCTTAAGGTGCCGGTCGAGCCGAGCGGACTGCACACTGGACTTGTGATCCTGTGGTCCCGGGTTCGATCCCGGGCGCCGGCGAGAAACAGTGGGCAGAGTTTCTTTCACCCTATGCCCCTGTTACCTAGCAGTAAAATAGGTACCTGGGTGTTTGTCAGCTGTCACGGGCTGCTTCCTGGGGGTGGAGGCCTGGTCGAGGACCGGGCCGCGGGGACACTAAAGCCCCGAAATCATCTCAAGATAACCTCAAGAAGGTATAGTATGCACTAGCTCTATCTATAAATCCAACATTATGTTTGTAACTATTCATCAATTTTTTTTTTTTTTTGAGATATATAGAAGAGTTGTTACATGGTTGTAGAGCCACTAGTACGCGTAGCGTTTCGGGCAGGTCCCTGGAATACGATCCCCGCCGCGAAGAATCCTTGTTACAACCAAGTACACATTTTACTGTTGAGTTAAACACAGGCTACAGTTAAGGAATTGTATGTACTCTTACTCTTAATTGTATGTACTCTTACTCTTAATTGTATGTACTCTTACTCTTAATTGTATGTACTCTTACTCTTAATTGTATGTACTCTTACCTGAATAAAAATTTGAATTTGAAATTTATTTCTAAACTGCATCACTTATGAACCCATCCCTGCCCTTGTGTGGCAGTGCACATCCCTGCCCTTGTGTGGCAGTGCACATCCCTGCCCTTGTGTGGCAGTGCACATCCCTGCCCTTGTGTGGCAGTGCACATCCCTGCCCTTGTGTGGCAGTGCACATCCCTGCCCTTGTGTGGCAGTGCACATCCCTGCCCTTGTGTGGCAGTGCACATCCCCGCCCTTGTGTGGCAGTGCACATCCCCGCCCTTGTGTGGCAGTGCACATCCCTGCCCTTGTGTGGCAGTGCACATCCCTGCCCTTGTGTGGCAGTGCACATCCCTGCCCTTGTGTGGCAGTGCACATCCCTGCCCTTGTGTGGCAGTGCACATCCCTGCCCTTGTGTGGCAGTGCACATCCCCGCCCTTGTGTGGCAGTGCACATCCCTGCCCTTGTGTGGCAGTGCACATCCCCGCCCTTGTGTGGCAGTGCACAATAGAAAGTTGTATTAACATATTCATACATTAAAACATTGATTGTAACCATGATATATATGTGCTTCAGCCTACAGTTTAGACCTATTGTCTTGTGTATGACCCTCTGTCCTGCGTGACAGTCAATACCACCATTATCCTCACTCTAATAAGACTTAATTGAAATCCTCTGATTAGGCAAAATTGTAATTAATTTTGTCAATAAAGATGTTAATAATAATAAAGAATCCACTCCTTGTTCTGGACGGGCGTGCCCGATCACGAGACTGTCAACTATCCACTAACAAATTAACGTGATGTCTGTCTGTGTTTTGTGTAAACATCAGTAAACATTAAATGATAGATGTAATGTTTACTGCTGCCTCTTGACTTTACATCACCCTTACTTTATATAATTTACGTCCCTGGCTACCCCCTTATAATTACTCGTTAAGAGCAATTTGATGGTGAACTCCTCAAGTTAATCTCTGGGATGCTCTCGGACGCAGGTTCGAATCCTCGTCACGGCCCTTGTGGATTTGTTGATCAAGTTAAAGTTTGAAGGGCAAGACTTACCCATTCACATACCGCTATTGATCACTATTCCTAGAGCAAGATTTTCTCATTAAACCAATCACCAGATACATTCACTATCCCCCCAACACCATCCCCATTCGCTAGAGTATTCCTAGACCCTCTACAAGATCATTATATTTCCTTAGATCAACCCAACATCCTCCCTATAGGTCCTTGTCAGGGCTGGCAGTGCCAATTGTATAGGTGCCGCGGAGCTCCGGCGGGCCTGACAAAAGCCTGTCACTTCCTAACTTGTTTCTATAGATGTCACACGATTAAGGATTGTGACATTTATAGTTTTGGGGAAAGTGACGAAATGTACGTCCAGCTTCCGTGTACCAAGTCGCCTATTGTAAACACGGTTTGGGTCTCCTAATCTCCTGTAAACACGGTTTGGGTCTCCTAATCTCCTGTAAACACGGTTTGGGTCTCCTAATCTCATGTAAACACGGTTTGGGTCTCCTAATCTCCTGTAAACACGGTTTGGGTCTCCTAATCTCCTGTAAACACGGTTTGGGTCTCCTAATCTCATGTAAACACGGTTTGGGTCTCCTAATCTCCTGTAAACACGGTTTGGGTCTCCTAATCTCCTGTAAACACGGTTTGGGTCTCCTAATCTCCTGTAAACACGGTTTGGGTCTCCTAATCTCCTGTAAACACGGTTTGGGTCTCCTAATCTCCTGTAAACACGGTTTGGGTCTCCTAATCTCCTGTAAACACAGCCTGTGTCGCCTTACCGTGTGTCCTTTATTTCAGCAGTGAAAATTCTTTCCACTGCTTTTTCTAAATGAAATCCCCCCATTCCACCACGCACTTGCGGAGGTGTTGGGTCACCGGTGTGTCCCCGGGAGCACTGGTCCCTGTTGATCTCTCCCTAACTAGCAGGAATTCCCTGCATCCCGCTCATCCTCCTCAACATTCTCCCTAGATGTGGGGAAAATCATAGACCGTCCCCACCAGCCTCCTCCCAAGAGCCTCCATCATCATCTTTCGTTCCAAGATTGAATTGTGGAGATTGAATTCCCACCGCCTAGCACGATATGAAGCCTGTTACCTAGCAGTAAAATAGGTACCTGGGTGTTAGTCAGCTGTCACGGGCTGCTTCCTGGGGGTGGAGGCCTGGTCGAGGACCGGGACGCCGGGACACTAAAAAGCCCCGAAATCATCTCAAGATAACCTCAAGATAACCTATAAGTAACCTAATGTAAATGTGTGACTGTAAATCGTATCGCGATTTCGACAGACTGATATCTCCTCCTCACATAAATTACTGCCATTGGGAAATAACGTTATATTTAACGAAAAGCATAAGCAACCTAAGAAGAATTACCGGAATGTCGACTTGTATATGCCAGAGGATTTCCAGAACTGCTAGTTCCTGTTACCGAGGTGGTCGATGTAGGTTATATGACAGTGTTAAGTGTGTGTTAATGAGCTAGCCAGTGTTGTCGTGTTATAATCCCTGTATCTACACGACTCAAGATCAACTTGGGTATAAAATTGGCATTGTCACAATTCCAAGAGATTGGGGCTTCCCAGTGGAATACTGAAACAATTTTTATTACTTCTGATAAGTGTACGTGAATGAGATCTTTGCGGGGGATGTTATCGTGTGGCCCACACCAATACCTGGTTGATGGGGTTCTGGGAGTTCTTCTACTCCCCAAGCCCGGGCCAGGCTTGACTTGTGAGAGTTTGGTCCACCAGGCTGTTGCTTGGAGTGGCTCGCAGGCCCACATATCCACCACAGCCCGGTTGGTCCGGCACTCCTTGGAGGAAACTGTCTAGTTTCTTCTTGAAGATGTCCACGGTTGTTCGGGCAATATTTCTTATAGTCGCTGGGAGGACGTTGAACAACCGTGGACCTCTGATGTTTATACAGTGTTCTCTGATTGTGCCTATGGCACCTCTGCTCTTCACTGGTTCTATTCTGACACTATTATTTAGTATATTGTGTGGCCTACACCAGTAGAGTAAGTTGCTTACACCAGTACACTGTTTACACAGGGTGTCAGAGGGCCTTCAGCCAAGTCATACTGTACCAAGCAACAGCCTGGTGGACCAAACTCTCACAAGTCAAGCCTGGCCTCGGGCCGGGCTTGGGGAGTAGAACAACTCCCAGAACCCCATCAACCAGGTATCAACCAACAGCCTGGTGGACCAAACTCTCACAGGACAAGCCTGGCCTCGGGCCGGGCTTGGGGAGTAGAACAACTCCCTGAACCCCAACAAGCAGGAATCAAGCAGGTACGGAACAGCGGCTACTACTAACAAGCAGAGCCACCAGCTATTGGAATGGTCCGTGCCGCATCAAGCATACCTGGAGCATATCTTGTGGAGCATATTATGCATCCTTAATACCGGGCTGGTATGTTAAAACAACGGCGGGTGTCTCTTGCAGCCGATGAGACACAATAACGTGGCTAAATTATGTTGACCAGACCACACACTAGGAGGTGAAGGGACGTCGACGTTTCGGTCCGTCCTGGACCATTCTCAAGTCGATTCTCTTGACATCTCAGTGGAGGTTAAGGAGGAAGATTCCCGCCACACACATCCTCCTTAGGTTGGAATCCTCCCTTTGTGTGGCATTTACCCCTCACGACTTACTCAGGTTGTGACATTTTGCCTCTAAACAACTTTCTCTCTCTCTCTCTCTCTCTCTCTCTCTCTCTCTCTCTCTCTCTCTCTCTCTCTCTCTCTCTCTCTCTCTCTCTCTCTCTCTCTCTCTCTCTCACACACACACACACACACACACACACACAAGGGTGCCAGAAACCGTTTAACACCGCCCACAAAAGGACACCAGCGTACAAAGGCGAAAAACAAGCTGTTGTCGTCTGCGAGGAGCTCTTGTTTGGCCCACACAACAGCAGAGGCAGTCACGGTGAGGGAGAGAGGGAGGGAGTGTGAGGGACGGAGGGAGGCAGTGTGAGGGAGGGAGGGAGTGTGAGGGAGAGAGGGAGGCAGTGTGAGGGAGGGAGGGAGTGTGAGGGAGAGAGGGAGGGAGGGAGGGAGTGTGAGAGAGAGGGGGAGGGAGGGAGGGAGACTCCATACCAATATCTACCTCTCTAATATACCCAAGCCTAAAACGTCAAAATATGGCTAAATTCTCTGATTTTTAGTACAAAAGAAAATTGAAGAAAACTTATTTAAAAATGCAATATTATGCGAAATTCTGAGACTTGTAGGCCAAATCACATGTCCCGGGGGGGGGGGGACTTCAACTACAGGAATGGTCCAAAAAGAGGCGAGAGAACATCACTTTCTCTTAGGACGAACTGAGTACCCACATGAGCCACAGAGACATTAGAAAGAACTTTATTTTAGTGTCAGAGTACTTAATAAATAGAATGCATTAGGCAGTGATGTGGTGGAGGCTGACTCCATACACAGTTTCAAAAGTTAATAAGATAAAGCCTAATAGGGTCAGGAACCTGTACACCAGTTGATTGACGCTTATGATTGTCTTATGTATGACCCTCTGTCCTGCGTGACAGTGAATACCAGCATTATCCTCACTTTAATAAGACTATCAAAATCCTCAGATTAGGCAAAATTGTAACTAATTTTGTCAATAAAGATGTTAATAATATAAGTTGATTGACGATTGAGAGGCGGGACCAAAGAGCGGAAGCTCAACTATATGGGGGGGGGGGTAGACACACTAGACACACTCCCCCCCCCCCCAGCCAACGCCGGGCAAATGTGGGTCACGGGCAGCGGTGTGCCCTTGCCCTCCAGCCGTCAAGAGTAACCATTCAGTCTGTCTCACTCCCCGCGCTGTCTGCCCCCATCACCCCTATCGCCCTTCCCGGTCGGCCGAGCGGACAGCACGCTGGACTTGTGATCCTGTGGTCCCGGGTTCCATCCCGGGCACCGGCGAGAAACAATGGGGCAGAGTTTCTTTCACCCTATGCCCATGTTACCTAGCAGTAAAATAGGTACCTGGGTGTTAGTCAGCTGTCAGGGGCTGCTTCCTGGGGGTGGAGGCCTGGTCGAGGACCAGGCCGCGGGGACACTAAAGCCCCGAAATCATCTCAAGATAACCATCACCAGCTCTGCGGCAGAGTTCTGTGCCACATTGTTGAATATAAATATAGTAAAGTTTTCTGACACAGATGAGTATGAAGTATCAGGTAATCAACTTGTGGTAATAAAGAGGATAAAGAACAGTGTCATACAAATACCGACAATGATATGGACAAAATATCACTTGTTAATAACAAATATTATCAATTATTATTACTATTATAAACTCCAGATATTTCAAACACTTTTGATACTGTTGGTTGATACCTGGTTGATGGGGTTCTGGGAGTTGTTCTACTCCCCAAGCCCGGCCCGAGGCCAGGCTTGACTTGTGAGAGTTTGGTCCACCAGGCTGTTGGTTGATACCTGGTTGATGGGGTTCTGGGAGTTCTTCTACTCCCCAAGCCCGGCCCGAGGCCAGGCTTGACTTGTGAGAGTTTGGTCCACCAGGCTGTTGGTTGATACCTGGTTGATGGGGTTCTGGGAGTTCTTCTACTCCCCAAGCCCGGCCCGAGGCCAGGCTTGACTTGTGAGAGTTTGGTCCACCAGGCTGTTGGTTGATACCTGGTTGATGGGGTTCTGGGAGTTCTTCTACTCCCCAAGCCCGGCCCGAGGCCAGGCTTGACTTGTGAGAGTTTGGTCCACCAGGCTGTTGGTTGATACCTGGTTGATGGGGTTCTGGGAGTTCTTCTACTCCCCAAGCCCGGCCCGAGGCCAGGCTTGACTTGTGAGAGTTTGGTCCACCAGGCTGTTGGTTGATACCTGGTTGATGGGGTTCTGGGAGTTGTTCTACTCCCCAAGCCCGGCCCGAGGCCAGGCTTGACTTGTGAGAGTTTGGTCCACCAGGCTGTTGGTTGATACCTGGTTGATGGGGTTCTGGGAGTTGTTCTACTCCCCAAGCCCGGCCCGAGGCCAGGCTTGACTTGTGAGAGTTTGGTCCACCAGGCTGTTGGTTGATACCTGGTTGATGGGGTTCTGGGAGTTGTTCTACTCCCCAAGCCCGGCCCGAGGCCAGGCTTGACTTGTGAGAGTTTGGTCCACCAGGCTGTTGGTTGATACCTGGTTGATGGGGTTCTGGGAGTTGTTCTACTCCCCAAGCCCGGCCCGAGGCCAGGCTTGACTTGTGAGAGTTTGGTCCACCAGGCTGTTGGTTGATACCTGGTTGATGGGGTTCTGGGAGTTGTTCTACTCCCCAAGCCCGGCCCGAGGCCAGGCTTGACTTGTGAGAGTTTGGTCCACCAGGCTGTTGGTTGATACCTGGTTGATGGGGTTCTGGGAGTTCTTCTACTCCCCAAGCCCGGCCCGAGGCCAGGCTTGACTTGTGAGAGTTTGGTCCACCAGGCTGTTGGTTGATACCTGGTTGATGGGGTTCTGGGAGTTCTTCTACTCCCCAAGCCCGGCCCGAGGCCAGGCTTGACTTGTGAGAGTTTGGTCCACCAGGCTGTTGGTTGATACCTGGTTGATGGGGTTCTGGGAGTTCTTCTACTCCCCAAGCCCGGCCCGAGGCCAGGCTTGACTTGTGAGAGTTTGGTCCACCAGGCTGTTGGTTGATACCTGGTTGATGGGGTTCTGGGAGTTGTTCTACTCCCCAAGCCCGGCCCGAGGCCAGGCTTGACTTGTGAGAGTTTGGTCCACCAGGCTGTTGGTTGATACCTGGTTGATGGGGTTCTGGGAGTTGTTCTACTCCCCAAGCCCGGCCCGAGGCCAGGCTTGACTTGTGAGAGTTTGGTCCACCAGGCTGTTGGTTGATACCTGGTTGATGGGGTTCTGGGAGTTGTTCTACTCCCCAAGCCCGGCCCGAGGCCAGGCTTGACTTGTGAGAGTTTGGTCCACCAGGCTTTTGGTTGATACCTGGTTGATGGGGTTCTGGGAGTTGTTCTACTCCCCAAGCCCGGCCCGAGGCCAGGCTTGACACACAAGAGTATCAGTTGTTCAGACCGACGCTCAGATCCTCACCAAACCTGATCGTCAGGGCGATCGACAAATGTCATAATTTGTATTTAAGTCATTTTCGTTTCCTGGGCAGCCCGTGTTCTCACCTTGCCCGTCGCCGTGTTAACAGTGTCCGCCTCTGACCAAAAAAGGCAGCGTATTAGGCAGACTTAAACACCGTAATTTTTACGTTCTCTTATACTTGTCCATTGGTTTAGTGGGTTGTTTGGATTCGTACGTTTCTGGCAACCCGTTCTCGCACTTTCTTACAGTCAATATTGACTTATTAAATACGTGCATATGTGACATACTTAACATACTAGTTTACCTTGAAAAGCTTCATAGAAAACACCGACCTTACCTAACCTTCTTAGTGTGTTAAGATAAGCATCTTATTGCTTCGTAATTACAATTATTACTTAACGTATACCTATAATAAGTAAAGTAATAATTGTAATTACGAAGCAATAAGATGCTTATCTTAACATACTAAGAAGGTTAGGTAAGGTCGGTGTTTTGTTTGAAGCTTTTCAAGGTAAACTAGTATGTTTAGTATGTCACATATGCACGTATTTAATAAGTCAATATTGACTATACGAAAGTGTGAGAACGGGTTGGTTTCTGCTTAGGCCTGGTACGTTTTCTGGTTAGCAGTCTGACAGCTGGGTGGACAGCGCTTCGAATTCGTAGTCCTGAGGTTCCGGGTTCGATCCCCTGTGGAGGCGGAGACAAATGGGTAAAATGTTTCTTTCACCCTGATGCCCCTGTTTACCTAGCAGTAAATAGGTACCTGGGAGTTAGACAACTGCTACGGGCTGCTTCCTGGGGGTCTATAACAAAAAGGAGGCCTGGTCGAGGACCGGCCCGCGGGGACGCTAAGCCCCGAAATCATCTCAAGATAACCTCAAGGAGGACAGGTTGGGCACACTGCCTCCTGCCTGATAAGAGCCTGATAACCTCAAGGAGGACAGGTTGGGCACACTGCCTCCTGCCTGATAAGAGCCTGCTACACCCTCCCCACCACTCTTCCTAATACACCAGCCGGATTGTCTAATTTACATAGAAGTCGCTTGTAAAAAACTGTGTCAAAAGCTTTCTGGCAGTCCAGGCAAATGCAGTATATGTGTGTGTGTGTGTGTGTGTGTGTGTGTGTGTGTGTGTGTGTGTGTGTGTGTGTACTCACCTAATTGTACTCACCTAATTGTGCTTGCGGGGGTTGAGCTCTGGCTCTTTGGTCCCGCCTCTCAACCGTCAATCAACAGGTGTACAGGTTCCTGAGCCTATTGGGCTCTATCATATCTACATTTGAAACTGTGTATGGAGTCAGCCTCCACTTCATGTGTGTACTCACCTATATGTGCCTGCAGGATCGAGCATTGACTCTTGGATCCCGCCTTTCTAGCTATCGGTTGTTTACAGCAATGACTCCTGTCCCATTTCCCTATCATACCTAGTTTTAAAAGTATGAATAGTATTTGCTTCCACAACCTGTTCCCCAAGTGCATTCCATTTTTCTACTACTCTCACGCTAAAAGAAAACTTCCTAACATCTCTGTGACTCATCTGAGTTTCCAGTTTCCACCCATGTCCCCTCGTTCTGTTATTATTACGTGTGAACATTTCATCTATTTCCACTTTGTCAATTCCCCTGAGTATTTTATATGTCCCTATCATATCTCCTCTCTCCCTTCTTTTCTCTAGTGTCGTAAGGTTCAGTTCATTCAGCCGCTCTTCATATCCCATCCCTCGTAGCTCTGGGACAAGCCTCGTCGCAAACCTCTGAACCTTCTCCAGTTTTTTTATGTGTTTCTTCAGGTGGGGGCTCCATGATGGCGCGGCATACTCTAAGACGGGTCTCACGTAGGCAGTGTAAAGCGCCCTAAAAGCTTCCTCATTTAGGTTTCTGAATTAAGTTCTAATTTTCGCCAGTGTAGAGTACGCTGCTGTCGTTATCCTATTTATATGTGCCTCAGGAGTTAGATTAGGTGTCACATCCACTCCCAGGTCTCTTTCTCGAATCGTTACAGGTAGGCTGTTCCCCTTCATTGTGTACTGTCCCTTTGGTCTCCTGTCACCTGATCCCATTTCCATAACTTTACATTTACTGGTGTTAAACTCCAGTAGCCATTTCCCTGACCATCTCTGCAGCCTGTTTAAGTCCTCTTGGAGGATCCTACAATCCTCGTCTGTCACAACTCTTCTCATTAATTTTGC
Organism: Procambarus clarkii; assembly: GCF_040958095.1. NCBI lineage: Eukaryota > Metazoa > Arthropoda > Malacostraca > Decapoda > Cambaridae > Procambarus > Procambarus clarkii. Next base: position 6,407,423 of record NC_091213.1, read on the forward strand.
GTCATCTGCAAACATTGACATGTATGATTCCACTCCTGTAAACATATCATTTACGTAAATTAGAAAGAGGATTGGTCCCAGCACCGATCCTTGAGGTACTCCACTTGTTACTGTTCGCCAGTCCGACTTTGTGTGTGTGTGTGTGTGTGTGTGTGTGTGTGTGTGTGTGTGTGTGTGTGTGTGTGTGTGTGTGTGTGTGTGTGTGGAGTGGGGGGTACACCCATCCATTTGTGCGTGCGCGTGAGTTTACAACGGAACACGATGCGTAAAGGTTCATACTCACTCAAATTTTAAACGCGATAGTTTTATAGCTATAGGAAAACATGTGGACAAGAGAAAAGGCCGGCCGCATTAACGACCCTAACACCATGACGACCTAATTACATAAAACAAAGACACAATTACAGGTCAGAGCCGACCCTTACCTACCCCCGCTGTGAACCTCATTAACGTCTACTTTACCTCCAGGTTAATCTCTCTCTCTCTCTCTCTCTCTCTCTCTCTCTCTCTCTCTCTCTCTCTCTCTCTCTCGGCATCTTACCCAACGACCTATGCACGCTCCCCACCACGTGACAGCAGAGAGGTCATCCTGCAGGACTGCTGGGCCCCTGCTCCAACATACCTTTCAGAGATGTTGCGTCAGGAGACTACAGCTGGATATGTATCCCTGGGGTATGTATCCCTGGGTATGTATCCCTGGGTATGTATCCCTGGGTATGTATCCCTGGGGTATGTATCCCTGGGGTATGTATCCCTGGGTATGTATCCCTGGGTATGTATCCCTGGGGTATGTATCCCTGGGTATGTATCCCTGGGGTATGTATCCCTGGGTATGTATCCCTGGGTATGTATCCCTGGGTATGTATCCCTGGGTATGTATCCCTGGGTATGTATCCCTGGGTATGTATCCCTGGATATGTATCCCTGGGTATGTATCCCTGGGTATGTATCCCTGGGAAAGTATCCCTGGGTATGTATCCATGGGTATGTATCCCTGGGTATGTATCCCTGGGTATGTACACCTTGTAGTGGGATACATATTTGGTGGAATGTATACCACTGAATACTTTAAAGCCGTGACGTAAATTCATGGTGTTAAATGTATTCAAGAATCAACAATTTTCTAAGACATGCCAACCTATGTACAGGTAAAGTAACTTTATCACGACCATCTTACCTCGACGTTATCTTGAGACGATTTCGGGGCTTAGCATCCCCGCGGCCCGGTCCTCGACCAGGCCTCCTTTTTGTTATACCCCCCCTTCCCTCCCCCCCCCAAGAAGCAGCCCGTAGCAGCTGTCTAACTCTCAGGTACCTATTTACTGCTAGGTAACATGGCATCAGGGTGAAAGAATGTTTTTGCCCATTTATCTCCGCCTCCACCGGGGATCGAACCCGGATTTCACCCTATGCCCCTGTTACCTAGCAGTAAAATAGGTACCTGGGTGTTAGTCAGCTGTCACGGGCTGCTTCCTGGGGGTGGAGGCCTGGTCGAGAACCGGGCCGCGGGGACACTAAAGCCCCGAAATCATCTCAAGATAACCTCAAGATATATACAGCAAGTATGATTCAATGTTGCGTATGAATGCAATTTAAACAAAGCTTCGTCCACAGGGCTACAACCTGTTCATGAGTGAACAAAGTGTAACTTTGTGAACATCACAGCATATTGGGGAGGTGTGTGAACGGTTGGCTACTGTTGGAGAAACGTAGACTGTTAGACCTCGGCCTCTGAGGCGCGCCAGGCGGAGATGGACACGCCCTCTGCTACAGCAAGGTCAAATACCTGTAATACCTGTGAGTGAGGGAACACCTGTAGCCTCTGCCTGCCTTGACCCAACACTGTACTGTGGTGTAGTGTGTCTTGCTGGGTTACCCCTCTCCCTCTCTCTCTCTCTCTCTCTCTCTCTCTCTCTCTCTCTCTCTCTCTCTCTCTCTCTGCTCTCTCTCTCTCTCTCTCTCTCTCCTTAGCTTATCTAGCGGTTACCCTGCGATGGTTCCAGGGGTCAAGATCTCCGCGACCCAGTCTCTGTCCAGGCCTCCTGGTTGCTGGACTGGTCAACCAGGCTGTTGGACGCGGCTGCTCGCAGCCTGACGTATGAATCACAGCCTGGTTGATCAGGTATCCTTCAGGGGTGTTTATCAAGTTCTCTCTTGAACACTGTGAGGGGTCGGCCAGTTATGTCCCTTATGTGTAGTGGAAGCGTGTTGAACAGTCTCGGGCCTCTGATGTTGATAGTTCTCTCTTGAACACTGTGAGGGGTCGGCCAGTTATGTCCCTTATGTGTAGTGGAAGCGTGTTGAACAGTCTCGGGCCTCTGATGTTGATAGTTCTCTCTTGAACACTGTGAGGGGTCAGCCAGTTATGTCCCTTATGTGTAGTGGAAGCGTGTAGAACAGTCTCGGGCCTCTGATGTTGATAGTTCTCTCTTGAACACTGTGAGGGGTCGGCCAGTTATGTCCCTTATGTGTAGTGGAAGCGTGTTGAACAGTCTCGGGCCTCTGATGTTGATAGTTCTCTCTTGAACACTGTGAGGGGTCGGCCAGTTATGTCCCTTATGTGTAGTGGAAGCGTGTTGAACAGTCTCGGGCCTCTGATGTTGATAGTTCTCTCTTGAACACTGTGAGGGGTCGGCCAGTTATGTCCCTTATGTGTAGTGGAAGCGTGTTGAACAGTCTCGGGCCTCTGATGTTGATAGTTCTCTCTTGAACACTGTGAGGGGTCGGCCAGTTATGTCCCTTATGTGTAGTGGAAGCGTGTTGAACAGTCTCGGGCCTCTGATGTTGATAGTTCTCTCTCAGAGTACCTGTTGCACCTCTGCTCTTCAACGGGGGTATTCTGTACATCCTGCCATGCCTTCTGGTCTCATGTGATGTTATTTCTGTGTGCAGGTTTGGGACCAGCCCCTCTAATATTTTCCAGTAACCTCACTGGAAACTTTTGTATATACCATACACAAAATATAGGAAATGAAAGGTATACACCGATAGACGTATCACGCTTCTCTGTATATATATATATATATATATATATATATATATATATATATATATATACATATATATATATATATATATATATATACACACACACCGAGTGGTTAGTTTAGTACCACACTTTGTAAGACACCTGCAGGTTGATTAATGAGTGGTTGTTATGGATTTAATAACCTACCACGATTCTTAAGTCTCAAGCCTAACACCAAACTAAACATTAACTCTTTCGTATCATTTATTATAGGAGCTAAAGTATTTTATCGTAAAAAAAAATGTTGCGATACATAGCGGGTCACTTATGTATCACAACATGCGCGATACATAATGCCTGCACAGTATGTGGCATGTGCTCCTGCACCCTCCAGCTTGTGTAGGCTGATCAGCAACATATACAACCTTAATCGACTGAGCTACGACAGGGTTAAAATCGACTGTCGTAGCTCAGTCGATTAAGGCAGCGTCTGGGATGCTCCCGGACGCAGGTTCGAATCCTCGTCACGGCCCTTGTGGATTTGAGCATTATATACACATACTTCACGCCATACTGTAGGAGTAAAGTGTACCGTTGGTGGGTTTTAACGATGCCCAATCGCGCCCGCAACCACGCCCGCAACCACGCCCACTTCTCCAAGGTCTTCCGTGTTCTCAGATTGCTTATACATACCTTCATAGACAGACTCCTTACTCCAGTACTTGCGCCTCCTAAAGTATTTCCTCTAGGATGCATGCCAAATACTTCACATGACGATAATGTAGTAGTCTCTGAAGCGTTGATATTCATTGCCGACAGACAGACTCCAGAGACAGACCCCGAGGAGAGACAGACAGTCTAAGAAGACTCCGGGCCTCCGGGCCGCTCCAAGCAACAGCCTGTTGGACCAAGTTATCACAAGTCGAGCCGGGCCTCTGGGAGTAGAAGCACTCCCAGAACCCTCTACAGGTATGCTCCAGGTAAGAAAAAGTTTGAAAAAGAAGCAAAAGGGCAAGGAACATCACACATCAGCCTCTACATCTCAGACACACTACTCATCTGTACTGAGCTGCTAAACACCACAAATGATATGGTGGAAGTGCTGATAATCAGAATAAAGATCTTAAACGTAGTTATTGTCCTTGTATACAAGTCACCGGAGGCAAACCCTTAGCAGTTTAAAGACCAACTAATGAACATAGAGCACTGCTTGGAAAACCTCACAAATCCAGCCCCGAACATCATCCTGCTTGGGGACTTCAACCTACGGCACCTGAAATGGAGCTCCTGGCTAATACAGTTATATCAGAGAGAATTCCGGGAAGTAGCCTAAATGAACAGGCACATGCAAATGACCTGCTACGGATGTGCGACAGGTTTGCCTTAAACCAGCAAATAGTAGAACCAACTAGGAAGGAGAACACGCTGGACCTCATTTTCACTAATAATGATGAATTGATCAGGAACATAATGATTACAAATACCTGTTACTCAGATCACAACTTAATTGAAGTTATGACAACCATGGGGAATGGACCTCCAAAACCAGTCCAGATTCCCGGTGGAGGAGATTTCAGCAAATTCAACTTCAATAATAAACAGATAAACTGGGAGCAAATAAACCAGGACTTCACAGAAATAAACTGGGAAGAACAGCTAGAAAATGCAAACCTGAACCAGTGCCTGGAAAAAATAAGCTCAGTAGCACTAGAAATATGTTCAAACCGCATACCCCTAAGAAAAAAGAGAAAGAGATGTAGATTGGAACGGGAACGTCGTTCCCTATATAGGCGAAGAAAACGAATCGCGGAACAACTTGAGAGTCGCACCCTATCTCAAGAACGGCGAAGAAGGTTAGGTAGAGAAATAGAAACAATTGAACGGAAGCTACAAGAATCATACAAAACCCAGGAGAGGCAAAGAGAGCAAAAGGCCATCAGTGAAATAGAGAGAAATCCGAAATATTTTTTCTCATATGCTAAATCAAGATAAAAAAATCACATCTAGTATCATCACATCTGCAAGAAAAACAGTCACATCTGCAAGAAAAACAGTCACATCTACAAGAAAAACAGTCACATCTACAAGAAAAAGTCACATCTACAAGAAAAAGTCACATCTACAAGAAAAACAGTCACATCTACAAGAAAAAGTCACATCTACAAGAAAAAGTCACATCTACAAGAAAAACAGTCACATCTACAAGAAAAAGTCACATCTACAAGAAAAAGTCACATCTACAAGAAAAACAGTCACATCTACAAGAAAAAGTCACATCTACAAGAAAAACAGTCACATCTACAAGAAAAACAGTCACATCTACAAGAAAAAGTCACATCTACAAGAAAAACAGTCACATCTACAAGAAAAAGTCACATCTACAAGAAAAAGTCACATCTGCAAGAAAAACAGTCACATCTACAAGAAAAACAGTCACATCTACAAGAAAAAGTCACATCTACAAGAAAAAGTCACATCTGCAAGAAAAACAGTCACATCTACAAGAAAAACAGTCACATCTACAAGAAAAAGTCACATCTACAAGAAAAAGTCACATCTGCAAGAAAAACAGTCACATCTACAAGAAAAACAGTCACATCTACAAGAAAAACAGTCACATCTACAAGAAAAAGTCACATCTGCAAGAAAAACAGTCACATCTACAAGAAAAACAGTCACATCTGCAAGAAAAACAGTCACATCTACAAGAAAAACAGTCACATCTACAAGAAAAAGTCACATCTACAAGAAAAAGTCACATCTGCAAGAAAAACAGTCACATCTACAAGAAAAACAGTCACATCTACAAGAAAAAGTCACATCTACAAGAAAAAGTCACATCTGCAAGAAAAACAGTCACATCTACAAGAAAAACAGTCACATCTACAAGAAAAAGTCACATCTACAAGAAAAAGTCACATCTGCAAGAAAAACAGTCACATCTACAAGAAAAACAGTCACATCTACAAGAAAAACAGTCACATCTACAAGAAAAAGTCACATCTGCAAGAAAAACAGTCACATCTACAAGAAAAACAGTCACATCTGCAAGAAAAACAGTCACATCTACAAGAAAAACAGTCACATCTACAAGAAAAACAGTCACATCTACAAGAAAAACAGTCACATCTACAAGAAAAACAGTCACATCTACAAGAAAAACAGTCACATCTACAAGAAAAACAGTCACATCTACAAGAAAAACAGTCACATCTACAAGAAAAACAGTCACATCTACAAGAAAAACAGTCACATCTACAAGAAAAAGTCACATCTACAAGAAAAAGTCACATCTACAAGAAAAACAGTCACATCTACAAGAAAAAGTCACATCTACAAGAAAAACAGTCACATCTACAAGAAAAAGTCACATCTACAAGAAAAAGTCACATCTACAAGAAAAAGTCACATCTGCAAGAAAAACAGTCACATCTACAAGAAAAACAGTCACATCTACAAGAAAAACAGTCACATCTACAAGAAAAAGTCACATCTACAAGAAAAAGTCACATCTACAAGAAAAACAGTCACATCTACAAGAAAAACAGTCACATCTACAAGAAAAACAGTCACATCTACAAGAAAAACAGTCACATCTGCAAGAAAAACAGTCACATCTACAAGAAAAACAGTCACATCTGCAAGAAAAACAGTCACATCTGCAAGAAAAATGACAGGTTCTTGTTATCCAACCTTTTACACTGGAGATTCTATACCGATTGAATCCTCCGTCAGTAAATTACTGGAGCTTGTATTTTACACCAGAAGGGGTTTTGGGATCATACCCTTCTTGAGGTTATCTTGAGGTTATCTTGAGATGATTTCGGGGCTTTAGTGTCCCCGCGGCCCGGTCCTCGACCAGGCCTCCACCCCCAGGAAGCAGCCCGTGACAGCTGGCTAACTCCCAGGTACCTATTTACTGCTAGGTAACAGGGGCATTCAGGGTGAAAGAAACTTTGCCCATTTGATTCTGCCTCGTGCGGGAATCGAACCCGCGCCACAGAATTACGAGTCCTGCGCGCTATCCACCAGGCTACGAGGCCCCTAATCCCTTAGTAATAAAAGAAATGTAATAGGCCTAGATAAAAAATAATAATCCTGTGTCAAGCACGAGCCTATTGCAAAAGCGGTTGTGATAACAATTGGTCTCCGAATGTTTGACAGAACTGATGAGTTAGCCCAAAACTTTTTCTCGCAAAGAGTGAATTGATTGCCATCTTGGACTGCCTTTGAGCAGCCTGAGGGCAGTAGTAATCCGGGAACATGAACAAAATATCGCAGGCTTGACGCAAAGTGAGGTTCACACCAGTTCCTCCATCTATCACCATTCTATTATGCAGGAAGAACCGCACGTCTATGGGTCATCCAATAAGGTTAGCAGACTTCTAGATGTTACCACTGTTAGGCTTAGGCTCGGCTACAAGTACCTCTGGGAATTTGTAACATCTGCTGATGTAGATTTGACTAAATGTAAACTCTGTCAGCAGAACAAGGTAATGACGCATACTTTGCGTCATTATATAATGGAAAGTGAAGACATCTTGGAATTCAGAGATAACACCATCAATAGTGTCCAAGAAATGTGTAAGTACTTCATTCATGATGATGTGCTGCCCGTAATCTTAGCGAAGTATCTAAAATTTGGTTACTGTACATGACTGTAAAGCTGCCGCCCAGTTGGGTGGGTGTGGAGCACATGACTGTAAAGCTGCCGCCCAGTTGGGTGGGTGTGGAGCACATGACTGTAAAGCTGCCGCCCAGTTGGGTGGGTGTGGAGCAAGACTAGTAACTGTGCAGTAGCTGTTACTTTCTCTAGGCGTGAACCGTTTTTTAGGCCCTGGGACCTTCCGGCCCTGGGACCTTCCGGCCCTGGGACCTTCCGGCCCTGGGACCTTCCGGCCCACTCGCAGCAGGCGGCCTTGTGGCTATAGCGTCTTTGGCTTGCGGAATATTTCATGTGTAGTCTTCCTGTTATTTTCCTCGTGTTGTGCCTGGCGGGGTTTGTGGGATATTCGAGTATACCTGGGATATATATATCCAGCATTTGACCATTTCCCAGGATGCCAGCCACAACAGTCGACTAACACCCCCAGGTACCTAATCACTGCTGGTGAAGAGAGGCAACGGGTGTAAAGAGACTTGCCTATACGTCTCGCCCTGTCCTGGGACTTAAGTACTGGGACTTAAACTTGAAGGAAACTTTAAGTAACTTAATAATGCCAAATCAAAAGTAAGATTAACTAATTAAAATTAAAGTCTATTAAGTTCAAAGCTCCCGAACACAACAGAGGATAAGCTATTGTTCCACTCCTTACATCTAAACAATTAACAATAGCATTAAAACCCCAGCCACTAAATATATAAGTGAACAATATCAACCAGGATTCGCATTTTTTTATGTTTAAATGTCAATGTGACCGTGTGTATCTTTACCCTTGGGTGACGAGTCCCTGAGGACCTCTACCACACGCTTCTGGTACACCGTCATCGTACTGACTCTTAACACACACACACACACACACACACACACACACACACACACACACACACAATCCTGTTGATTGACGGTTGAGAGGCGGGACCAAAGAGCCAGAGCTCAACCCCCGCAAACACAACTGAGTACACACACACACACACGGTACCTGGGAAAGGTACCTGGGTGTTAGTCAGCTGTCACGGGCTGCTTCCTGGGGGTGGAGGCCTGGTCGACGACCGGGTCGCGGGGACACTAAGACCCCGGAAGCACCTCAAGGTAACCTCAAGGTAACTGTAGCTACAGTGAAACACTGTAGTGCCCACCACTTCTGAGTGAACCATCACTAACACACTCGACCCACCATAACAATACGTCCACTGACGCCAAAATGTTAAGGTTGCCGTCAGTCGGACGAGTCTCCTGATACTTCCTCATTCGTCTCCACCACTTGGACTGGACGGTAGAGCGACGGTAGAGCTTCATGCAGGTCGGCGTTCAATCCCCGACCGTCCACAAGTGGTTGGGCACCATTCCTTTCTCCCCGTTCCATCCAAAATCCATATCCTGTCCCCCTTCCAAGTGATATATAGTCGTAATGGCTTGGTGCTTACCCCTTCCCTTCCCTACCCTCCCTCCCTCCCACACCACCCACACTCCCTCCCTCATACCAATTCTACGACCAGGTGACAAAGATTAAACAAGGTGGGCAGACTGTATTTTCTTGGACTGTCAGAAAGCCTGTGACACAGTACCCTAAATGAGGATAGTGTATAAGTTGGAGACACAGCCAGGAGTTTTGGGTAGGGTGCTCCAGTGGATAAGGGAGAACCTAGACAATAGAAGAGAATTAGTATGAGGGGCGAGGCCTCAGAGTTGAGTGATGTCACCAGCGGAGTCCCACAGGGTTCTGTATTCGGACTTATTCTGGACCTGGGTTGTACTTGGATGGGATTCTGGGAGTTATTCTACTCCCCAAGCCCGGCCCGAGGCCAGGCTCGACTTGTGATAGTTTGGTCCACCAGGCTGTTGCTTGGAGCGGCCCGCAGGCCCACATACCCACCACAGCCCGGTTGGTCCGGCACTCCTTGGAGGAAACTATCTAGTTTTGTCTTGCAGGTGTCCATGGCTCTTCCCTGTTTCTGATAGACTTAAATGTAAATGATCTCCCAGAGGGCATTGACTCATTCCCCTTAATATTTGCTGATGATTTCAAAATTATGAGAAGGATTAAGACAGGAGTGACAGCATGAGGCTATACGATGAACTGGACAAACTGAAGGAATGGTCCAACAAATGTCTATTTAACCTGAGCAAATATAAAGTAATAAAGATAGGTGCAGGAAGCAGGAGGCCGGATACTAGGTACCATTTGGGAGATGAAATCCTTCAAGAATCAGAGAAAGACCTGGGGGACTGATATCACGCCAGATCTGTCTCCAGAGGCCCACATCAAGAGGATAACATCAGCGGCATATGCTAGATTGGTCAACATAAGAATGGCCTTTAGAAACTTGTGTAAGGAATCATTAAGAACCTTGTATATTACATGTGTCAGACTAATCCTGGAGTTGAGCTCCAGCATGGAGTCCGTATCTAGTCAAACACAAGACTAAATTGCAGACGGCTCAGAGGTATGCCACCAGACTAGTACCCGAGCTGAGGGGTAAGAGCTACGAGGAGATTTTGAACTTCACGTCGCTGGAAGAAAGAAGATATATGATCACCACATACAAGGTTCTCACAGGAATTGAGTGAGTAGATAAATACATTTTATTTAACACAAATGACACACTCACAAGGGGGACAAACTGAGTATCCAAATAAGCCACATAGACATTAGACAGAACTTTTATAGTTACACAAGTAGAATACAGTAGGCAGAATGCGCGCCACTCCACAAAAGGAAATAAAGAGTCAAAAATTATAGACTGATAACACTAACATTACACATAAAAGTCTCTAAAAAGAGTGCTAAGAAGGCAAGGAAAGACATGTATTCACAGGACCTACACAACCCTGACCAACACAGTACAAGGGCCAGATTCACGAAAGCACTTACGAACCTGTACATCTTTTCTCAATCTTTGGCGGCTTTGTTTACAATTATTAAACAGTTAATGAGCTCCGAAGCACCAGGAGGCTGTTTACAACAATAACAACAGTTGACTGCCAAGTTTTCATGCTTGTAAACTGTTTAATAAATGTAACTAAAGCCGTCAAAGGTTGAGGAAAGATGTACACGTTCGTAAGTGCTTGCGTAACTGCTTCGTGAATTTGGCCCCAGAGCAGGGCGCTCCTGCCTCTCACAGCTGCTAGCCCACTATGACATAGCCTTACACACCATGGAAGGTAAGCCAAACGATGATGTTATATACACACATTTCGCGAACATTTTCAAGTGAAACCATAATGCTATTGGACACACGAGAAATACCTAAAAGGAAACCACATACAAAAAGCAGTCAATTCACACTTTAGAATGAAAAATCAATATAAACTCTAGTAGTAATCACGTCGGGAAGCAACCCGTTTTCGCACTTGCTTATAGTCAATATTGGCTTATTTAATAAGTGCATATGTGACATACTAATTGATTGTGAATATTTTAGTTTACCTTGAAAAGCTTCATAGAAAACACCGACCTCACCTAACCTTCTTAGTATGTTAAGATAAGCATCTTATTGCTTCTTATTTACAATTATTACTTAACCTATCAACGGTATAGGTTAAGTAATAACTGCAATTAAGAAGCAATAAGATGCTTAACATACTAAGAAGGTTAGGTAAGGTCGGTGTTTTCTATGAAGCTTTTCAAGGTAAACTAAAATATTCACAATCAATTAGTATGTCACATATGCACTTATTAAATAAGCCAATATTGACTATAAGCAAGTGCGAGAACGGGTTGCGGGAAGACCTTACTTCTAAACAACACAGCGAAATAGGTGTAACATCTGCAAGGAAAATGACAGGTTGAATAACAAGAACTTTTCAAACAAGAGATACCGGACCAATGATATTCTTCAAGACACTAGTGCTCTCTAGTGTAATATTATTGCACACTAACAGCCACATTGACAGCCTGAGACATTGCTGGCCTGCAGAACGTGCAGGCTGTCAATGCAGCACATTGCTGGCCTGCAGCACGTGCAGGCTGTCAATGCAGCATATTGCTGGCCTGCAGCACGTGCAGGCTGTCAATGCAGCACATTGCTGGCCTGCAGCACGTGCAGGCTGTCAATGCAGCACATTGCTGGCCTGCAGCACGTGCAGGCTGTCAATGCAGCACATTGCTGGCCTGCAGCACGTGCAGGCTGTCAATGCAGCACATTGCTGGCCTGCAGCACGTGCAGGCTGTCAATGCAGCACATTGCTGGCCTGCAGCACGTGCAAAGGGCTTTTACTGCCACAATAAACTCAATAAAACATCTGAATAATTGAGAGCGCTTAAAATTTTTACATTTGTATTCCCTGAGAGCAGACGAGAGAGTAATATATTAGAGCAGCTGCTTCCAAATCTACACACGAATGTAACTGTGTGTGTGTGTGTGTGTAGGATGCACATGTTCACTGTCTACATAAACGGTCAACCAGGAGGCATGCAAAATTCCTTCATGTTTGCTGATGATGCTAAGATGAGGGGAGCCGGTCGGCCAAGCGGACAGCACGCTGGACTTGTGATCCTGTGGTCCCGGGTTTGATCCCGGGCGCCGGCGAGAAACAATGGGCAGAGTTTCTTTCACCCTATGCCCCTGTTACCTAGCAGTAAAATAGGTACCTGGGTGTTAGTCAGCTGTCACGGGCTGCTTCCTGGGGGTGGAGGCCTGGTCGAGGACCGGGCCGCGGGGACACTAAAAAGCCCCGAAATCATCTCAAGATAACCTCAAGATAACCAAAGCTGGAATATGCAGCGGTTGTATTGTGCTCATATCTTAAGAGGCACGTGATAACCACCTACAAAATTCTCAGGGGAATTGACAGGGTTATCTTGAGGTTATCTTGAGATGATTTCGGGGCTTTAGTGTCCCCGCGGCCCGGTCCTCGACCAGGCCTCCACCCCCAGGAAGCAGCCCGTGACAACTGACTAACACCCAGGTACCTATTTACTGCTAGGTAACAGAGGCATTCAGGGTGAAAGAAACTTTGCCCATTTGTTTCTGCCTCGTGCGGGAATCGAACCCGCGCCACAGAATTACGAGTCCTGCGCGCTATCCACCAGGCTACGAGGCCCCCCGAGGGTGGACAAAGACAAACTCTTCAGCACGGGTGGGACGCGAACAAGGGGACACAGGTGGAAAATTAGTACCCAGATGAGCCACAGAGAAGTTAGAAAGAATTTTTTCAGTGTCAGAGTGGTTAATAAACGGAATGCACTAGGCAGTGATGTGGTGGAGGCTGACTCCATACACAGTTTCAAGTGTAGATATGATAGAGCCCAGTAGGCTCAGGAACCTGTACATCAGTTGATTGACAGTTGAGAGGCGGGACCAAAGAGACAAAGCTCAACCCCCGCAAGCATAATTAGGCGAGTACATTAACGAACTGGAAAAGGTGCAAAGGCATGACTTCCGGAACTGAAAGGTAAGAGCTACGAGGAGACGTTAGAGACCTTAGTGACCAAACCACACACCAGAAGATGAAGTTACGACGACGTTTCGATCCGTCCTGGACCATTATTAAATCGTATTACCAATGGTCCAAGACGGACCGAAACGTTGTCGTCTGGTCATCTTCTGGTGTGTGACTGGCCACCACATCTTCAGCCCCGTTATTGTGACTCATCGTCTGCAAAGAGGACCTAAAAGATATGATCCCAACGTACAAAATAGTAACGGAAATATACGAAATTATAAGAGAAAACATCTTAAAACCTGGAACTTCAAGAACATGACGTCATAAACTAAACAAAGCTGACGAAAAAATATTAGAAAATTCACTTTTCGTAAAATGGTAGACGGTTGGAACAAGTTAGGTGAGGTAGTGGTGGAGGCCAAGACCGTCAGTAGTTTCAAAGCGTTATATGACAGAGTCCTGGGAAGACGGGACACCACGAGCGTAGCTCTCATCCTGTAACTACACTTAATTACACACACACACACACACACACACACACACACACACACACACACACACACACACACACACACACACACACACACACACACACAATGGTCAGAGTTTCTTTCACCCTAATGCTCCTGTTACCTAGCAGTAAATAGGTACCTGGGAGTTAGTCAGCTGTCACGGGCTGCTTCCTGAGGTGTGTGTGTGTGGTGTGGACTAAAAGAAAAAAGAAAAAAAATAGTAGTTAGTAACAGTTGATTGGCAGTTGAGAGGCGGGCCGAAAGAGCAGAGCTGAACCCCCGCTAGCTCAACTAGGTGAATACAACTAGGTGAATACACACGCACACACACACGACGCTTTATTTTTATTAGTACATTTAGGTACATGTACCATTACGGAGCTACCTAGAATACATGTACTCCAGGAGCACAGAGTACTAAGTGACGCAATGTCCCCATCTCGCAGGATGGTTAGTCATACAGGGCCATGTGTTCAGTAGCCAGCACTGGCAAATTTTGGGTACACTATGAGGATATCTTCAAGAACACGATAGTGAATAAAGTAATTGCAAAGCTCCGGGTACCTCATGCCAACGGGTCTGAAAGGTCTAATAACTGGGCATTCAGTGATGTAGTGTGGGAGATCATGCCGCAGTTCCTGCTCACAGAGTTGGCATCTGGAGTGCTCAGGATTGGGAGATCCGTCACCTGCAGCCACCTGCCACAGGTAACGGTAGCCACCTGCCACAGATAACGGTAGCCACCTGCCACAGGTAACGGTAACCACCTGCCACAGGTAACGGTAACCACCTGCCACAGGTAACGGTAGCCACCTGCCACAGGTAACGGTAGCCACCTGCCACAGGTAACGGTAGCCACCTGCCACAGGTAACGGTAGCCCCCTGCCACAGGTAACGGTAGCCACCTGCCACAGGTAACGGTAACCCAACCTGATCCTGGCAACCACTGTGTCGCACAAGTCGAATTTTAATACTTAATTTAGAGGGGCCACACCACCCACGCCAACTACCAGCTTTCCCCAAGAATCTTCCACGCCCACCAATAACGACCTTCCTGACCCCATCACTAGGGCGCCCCACGCCACCCCACCCCCCATCATGGTGCCAGGGGGGGGGAGGGTGACCCCCCACCACATGGTGCCACGGTCAGACCCCACCCGTGCCTGTTGGCCACGGGTGACCTGGTTTGATAAGAGGGAGGTGATAGAGACTGAGTGCCCGAATATGATAACAGGGGTACAGGGGTAATGTTGACTACCCGTTCAGGTTACGCTGTTACGAGTCTGTTACGAGAGGGGGAATGTGTGTGTGGGGGGGGGGGGAGGAGGGGTAAAGAGGAAGGAGAGGCATAGGTGAAGGGAAGTATAGAAGTGGGAAATACAGTGAGAGGTATGAAAGTAGGCGGCGGGCTGTCCGCCTTGCTGACACGATGTGTGGGTGTTGGCAGCTAAGCTAAGCTGGCTCCCTCTTGTCAGGGAGCTGTGAGTGTGTGAGAGGTTCTTCACATGTGTTTCACCGTATATGTGGATGTCTATTGATGAATAATGTGTAGCATTCATATATACACATATGTGGATGTCCATAGATGAATACTGTGTAGCATTCATATATACACACTCCGATGTTTCCACCGATGGGTGGGTGGTGGCCGAGTGGACAGCGCTCAAGACTCGTGGACCTAGGGACCGGGGTTCGATCCCCCCGACACCGCCGGAAAAACAAATGGGCAGAGTTTTCTTCAACCTGATGCCCTGTTACCTAGCAGTAAATAGGTACCTGGGAGTTAGACAGCTGCTACGGGCTGCTTCCCGGTGTGTGTGTGTGTGTGTGTGTGTGTGTGTGTGTGTGTAGCACAACTAGGTGAATACAACTAGGTGAACACGTGTTTTTTGTTCAAGGCTATTTATTGTATTATTATTTATTGATTTATTCACACATACACATACATGTATACTTATATACACATACATACATGTATATTATACATACACACATACATACATGTATATTATACATACACACATACATACATGCATACATACATGTATATTATACATACACACATACATACATGTATATTATACATACACACATACATACATGTATATTATACACACACACACACATACTCTATTTTTCCAATTATTGGGGGAAGGAAGGATTTCTGTTCAGTATTTCATCTGGGAATTATGTACTGTGGGGCAGGGTTTTCATCTAGTAAGTCGAGGCTCTTAGGCCACCAGCTGTGGGAGTGGGGCGTCTCATCTTGGGCCACCAGCTGTGGGAGTGGGGCGTCTCATCCTGGGCCACCAGCTGTGGGAGTGGGGCGTCTCATCTTGGGCCACCAGCTGTGGGAGTGGGGCGTCTCATCTTGGGCCACCAGCTGTGGGAGTGGGGCGTCTCATCTTGGGCCACCAGCTGTGGGAGTGGGGCGTCTCATCTTGGGCCACCAGCTGTGGGAGTGGGGCGTCTCATCTTGGGCCACCAGCTGTGGGAGTGGGGCGTCTCATCTTGGGCCACCAGCTGTGGGAGTGGGGCGTCTCATCTTGGGCCACCAGCTGTGGGAGTGGGGCGTCTCATCTTGGGCCACCAGCTGTGGGAGTGGGGCGTCTCATCTTGGGCCACCAGCTGTGGGAGTGGGGCGTCTCATCTTGGGCCACCAGCTGTGGGAGTGGGGCGTCTCATCTTGGGCCACCAGCTGTGGGAGTGGGGCGTCTCATCTTGGGCCACCAGCTGTGGGAGTGGGGCGTCTCATCTTGGGCCACCAGCTGTGGGAGTGGGGCGTCTCATCTTGGGCCACCAGCTGTGGGAGCGGGGCGTCTCATCTTGGGCCACCAGCTGTGGGAGCGGGGCGTCTCATCTTGGGCCACCAGCTGTGGGAGTGGGGCGTCTCATCTTGGGCCACCAGCTGTGGGAGTGGGGCGTCTCATCTTGGGCCACCAGCTGTGGGAGCGGGGCGTCTCATCTTGGAGTAATCTTTCTAACATTGGGTCCTCTAACATTTCGATGGTGTTCCACACCCTGATGGCTTGGTGCTGCAGTCTGATGTTTAGTGGCTGTATGTTCAGGAGTTCGTGGAGCTCCTGGATTGTCTGATCATATGGTGGACGGTGTTTTGCTGCTCTCCTTAGCGCCTTATTTTGTACTGCTTGCAGTTTCTGCATGTTAGTTTTCTTGCAGAAACTGCAAACAGTGCAAACTTAGGCAGTAAGGAGAGCAGCAAAACACCGTCCACCATATGAGGTGCTCGTCTTGAGAGAGGAAGGTACTCGTGGAAGATAGGTGGTGAGGGGGATAGTAGGTGGGGGGGGGGATAGAGGGGGGGAGTAGATAGAGTGGGAGTAGGTGGGGGGGATAGAGGGGGGGTAGATAGAGTGGGAGTAGGGGGGGATAGAGGGGGGGTAGATAGAGTGGGAGTAGGTGGGGGGGGGGATAGAGAGGGGGTAGATAGAGGGGGGGATGGTGGGGGTCGTTGTGCAAGAATTGGGGGCAACACAGTGATAAAAAGTGGAGAAGTATTTCACAAGACGCGACAGTTGCTAAGGAATTTCACCTTAATATTTTTTGTTTGGTCGTGCAGGAGACTGTCTCTCGGTCATGCTTTCTCAAGGCTGCCCCTGGCCAGTGTGGGGGCCCCCTGGCCAGTGTGTGGGCCCCTGGCCAGTGTGTGGGCCCCCTTGGGCAGTGTGTGGGGGCCCCTTGGCCAGTGTGGGGGCCCCTGGCCAGTGTGTGGGCCCCCTTGGGCAGTGTGTGGGGGCCCCCTGGCCAGTGTGGGGGCCCCCTGGCCAGTGTGTGGGTCCCTGGCCAGTGTGTGGGCCCCCTTGGGCAGTGTGTGGGGGCCCCCTGGCCAGTGTGTGGGCCCCTGGCCAGTGTGTGGGCCCCTGGCCAGTGTGTGGGCCCCCTTGGCCAGTGTGTGGGCCCCCTTGGCCAGTGTGTGGGGGCCCCTTGGCCAGTGTGTGGGCCCCCTTGGCCAGTGTGTGGGCCCCCTTGGGCAGTGTGTGGGGGCCCCCTGGCCAGTGTGTGGGGGCCCCCTGGCCAGTGTGTGGGGGCCCCCTGGCCAGTGTGTGGGGGCCCCCTGGCCAGTGTGTGGGGGCCCCCTGGCCACTGTGTGGGGGCCCCCTGGCCAGTGTGTGGGCCCCCTTGGCCAGTGTGTGGGCCCCTGGCCAGTGTGTGGGGGCCCCTGGCCAGTGTGTGGGCCCCCTTGGGCAGTGTGTGTGGCCCCCCCTGGCCAGTGTGTGGGGCCCCTGGCCAGTGTGTGTGGCCCCTGGCCAGTGTGTGGCCCCCCCTGGCCATGGTGTGGCACCTCAACCGTCCAGAGAACACCTCAACACTGACAAAAATTAATAATCACTGCAGTAATAAAAGAGGCACTGCAACAGTGCAATGGGAACTTCAACGCTACTAGGAGCACTGCAACAGTGCAATGGGAACTTCAACGCTACTAGGAGCACTGCAACAGTGCAATGGGAACTTCAACGCTACTAGGAGCACTGCAACAGTGCAATGGGAACTTCAACGCTACTAGGAGCACTGCAACAGTGCAATGGGAACTTCAACGCTACTAGGAGCACTGCAACAGTGCAATGGGAACTTCAACGCTACTAGGAGCACTGCAACAGTGCAATGGGAACTTCAACGCTACTAGGAGCACTGCAACAGTGCAATGGGAACTTCAACGCTACTAGGAGCACTGCAACAGTGCAATGGGAACTTCAACGCTACTAGGAGCACTGCAACAGTGCAATGGGAACTTCAACGCTACTAGGAGCACTGCAACAGTGCAATGGGAACTTCAACGCTACTAGGAGCACTGCAACAGTGCAATGGGAACTTCAACGCTACTAGGAGCACTGCAACAGTGCAATGGGAACTTCAACGCTACTAGGAGCACTGCAACAGTGCAATGGGAACTTCAACGCTACTAGGAGCACTGCAACAGTGCAATGGGAACTTCAACGCTACTAGGAGCACTGCAACAGTGCAATGGGAACTTCAACGCTACTAGGAGCACTGCAACAGTGCAATGGGAACTTCAACGCTACTAGGAGCACTGCAACAGTGCAATGGGAACTTCAACGCTACTAGGAGCACTGCAACAGTGCAATGGGAACTTCAACGCTACTAGGAGCACTGCAACAGTGCAATGGGAACTTCAACGCTACTAGGAGCACTGCAACAGTGCAATGGGAACTTCAACGCTACTAGGAGCACTGCAACAGTGCAATGGGAACTTCAACGCTACTAGGAGCACTGCAACAGTGCAATGGGAACTTCAACGCTACTAGGAGCACTGCAACAGTGCAATGGGAACTTCAACGCTACTAGGAGCACTGCAACAGTGCAATGGGAACTTCAACGCTACTAGGAGCACTGCAACAGTGCAATGGGAACTTCAACGCTACTAGGAGCACTGCAACAGTGCAATGGGAACTTCAACGCTACTAGGAGCACTGCAACAGTGCAATGGGAACTTCAACGCTACTAGGAGCACTGCAACAGTGCAATGGGAACTTCAACGCTACTAGGAGCACTGCAACAGTGCAATGGGAACTTCAACGCTACTAGGAGCACTGCAACAGTGCAATGGGAACTTCAACGCTACTAGGAGCACTGCAACAGTGCAATGGGAACTTCAACGCTACTAGGAGCACTGCAACAGTGCAATGGGAACTTCAACGCTACTAGGAGCACTGCAACAGTGCAATGGGAACTTCAACGCTACTAGGAGCACTGCAACAGTGCAATGGGAACTTCAACGCTACTAGGAGCACTGCAACAGTGCAATGGGAACTTCAACGCTACTAGGAGCACTGCAACAGTGCAATGGGAACTTCAACGCTACTAGGAGCACTGCAACAGTGCAATGGGAACTTCAACGCTACTAGGAGCACTGCAACAGTGCAATGGGAACTTCAACGCTACTAGGAGCACTGCAACAGTGCAATGGGAACTTCAACGCTACTAGGAGCACTGCAACAGTGCAATGGGAACTTCAACGCTACTAGGAGCACTGCAACAGTGCAATGGGAACTTCAACGCTACTAGGAGCACTGCAACAGTGCAATGGGAACTTCAACGCTACTAGGAGCACTGCAACAGTGCAATGGGAACTTCAACGCTACTAGGAGCACTGCAACAGTGCAAGTACTCCAGCAGTGCCGGGGGTCACATCAGCAATGTAAGGAGCATTTCAATAATGCAAGGAACACAGCATGCAGGAACACAGGAACACTGCATGCAGGAACACTGGAACACTGCATGCAGGAACACTGGAACACTGCATGCAGGAACACTGGAACACTGCATGCAGGAACACTGGAACACTGCATGCAGGAACACTGGAACACTGCATGCAGGAACACTGGAACACTGCATGCAGGAACACTGGAACACTGCATGCAGGAACACTGGAACACTGCATGCAGGAACACAGGAACACTGCATACAAGAACACTGCATGCAGGAACACTGGAACACTGCATGCAGGAACACTGGAACACTGCATGCAGGAACACTGGAACACTGCATGCAGGAACACTGGAACACTGCATGCAGGAACACTGGAACACTGCATGCAGGAACACTGGAACACTACAACAATGCCAGGTATGAATAGGGTGACCAACAGTGCTCATCACAGGTATTTAGTATGCAAGTGGAGAAAGTTGAAGGGCACCACCTTCGTGGAGTGTTGTGAGCCCCGGGCACCGCCGGGTACCCCACATCACACTTCCACCAGCACTTATGTCATGTCTCGCCAAGCGGGAGACGTCGCCCAGTTTAAGAGATCTTCAACACAGATCCATTCCGGGAACCTTGACCCAACAGGACCTGGGGCCTGATTCACGAAGCAGTTACGCAAGCACTTACGAACCTGAGGCCAGATTCACGAAAGCACTTACGCAAGCACTTACGAACGTGTACATCTTTCCTCAACCTTTGACGGCTTTGGTTACATTTATTAAACAGTTTACAAGCCTGAAAACTTGCCAATCAACTGTTGTTATTGTTATAAACAGCCTCCTGGTGCTTCGGAGCTCATTAACTGTTTAATAATTGTAAACAAAGCCGCCAAAGATTGAGAAAAGATGTACACGTCCGTAAGTGCTTGCGTAAGTGCTTTCTTGAATCTGGCCCCTGTACATCTTTCCTCAATCTTTGGTGGCTTTGTTTACAATTATTAAACAGTTAATGAGCTCCGAAGCACCAGGAGGCTGTTTATAACAATAACAACAGTTGATTGGCAAGTTTTCAGGCTTGTAAACTGTTTAATAAATGTAACGAAAGCCGTCAAAGGTTGAGGAAAGATGTACACGTTCGTAAGTGCTTGCGTAACTGCTTCGTGAATCTGGCCCCAGGATCGTACGCCGGTGCCAAAGTTCAAGTGCCTTGTTGTGGTCTCTCTCAAGTCAATAGGAATAGGCCTACGTGTAGGTGGGTGCTTGGTCCTGATTGGGCCACGAAGAGGCAGTGGAGAAACTACAAGAAGCATTCCAGTACTGGCTGAAGTAGAGAAGAAATCTCTAAGGGCTAGAGAGATTAATCTGTTAAATAATGCCACGCTGTTATTAGTAATGTTAAATAATGCCACGCTGTTATTAGTAATGTTAAATAATGCCACGCTGTTATTAGTAACGTTAAATAATGCCACGCTGTTATTAGTAATGTTAAATAATGCCACGCTGTTATTAGTAATGTTAAATAATGCCACGCTGTTATTAGTAATGTTAAATAATGCCACGCTGTTATTAGTAATGTTAAATAATGCCACGCTGTTATTAGTAATGTTAAATAATGCCACGCTGTTATTAGTAATGTTAAATAATTAGGTGTGGTGGCACCTACGACAGGTGGGGACCAAGAACCAGAGCACGACACCTCCACCACCTCTCCAACACCCTCCGGCGACTGTCTCCATCACCAACACCCGTTTCTTGTACCTGGGCCACCCCTGGAGTAGGTTCTGACTCTACTTCTGCTCCCAAAGGCCGGCCTCTGGAGGGAAGGTTCGACTTGTAATCACTTCAACTAGAAGGCCTTTACTTGTATTATTTTCTACCACAGACGTGGCCAGACATTCGCAAAGCTAACCAGTATATATACATTTTCTTCTGTCCTCCATGGACAGGGTGAGAGATCTGTTAAACATATAGTTCAGGGATTTATTGAATAACAGAGTGATTGTAGTGGTTGTGATCTAGAAGGCTGTTGCTTGGGGCGGCCCACAGCCCCATATATTCTGAGACAGCTCGGGTGCCTTAAAATCTTTTTTAGACAATGGGGAGACTTGAACCAGCGTCCTGGATAGTCCCAGACACCTGCCCTAACCGACTCGGCCACCATTATTATTATAATAATATATACATATATTACACACACACACACACACACACACACACACACACACACACACACACACACACACACACACACACACACACACGCACGCACACACACACACGCACACACACACACACACTGCATACTGAACGATCGACCTAGAGCCAAAAATCCAATATATTTTTGGGTTGTAAAAACAATCCAATATGTCAGAGAAAACGCGACACATAAATAAAGGTTTGACGTGATCTACAAGCGCCACATCTGTGACTTTTTATCGGAACTTTGCGATAAGTTCTCCACGTCGCTCGTAACTCTGAAGGCGAACAATCTACGTTGTAAGTTACAGGTGAAGTAAATCTGTTCTTCTTTTAGTGGACGCGTCGCAATAGCATAATATTGTACCTCTCAATAATCTTACTCAATACAGGTCTTTAGCAGTTTCTGCTAGACTGATTGTACATCTGGGGCCAGATTCACGAAGCAGTTACGCAAGGACTTACGAACGTATACATCTTTCCTCAACCTTTGACGGCTTTGGTTACATTTATTAAACAGTTTACAAGCATGAAAACTTGCCAATCAACTGTTGTTATTGTTATAAACAGCCTCCTGGTGCTTCGGAGCTCATTAACTGTTTAATAATTGTAAACAAAGCCGCCAAAGATTGAGAAAAGATGTACAGGTTCGTAAGTGCTTCGTGAATCTGCTCTTGATGCCTAGACTCGCGGGGGAAGGCAGTACGGATCAGCGTCTGAACATTAAACAGACAATACTCGCCCATAAGCACCATGTCTCCTGCAGGCTCATGAAGGGTGATTCAACAGTGCTGAGTGAGGTAACTTGTTCCACCAGACACTGCTATCATGTCCAACCACTTAGGCTGGACGGTAGAGCGACGGTCTTGTTTCATGCAGGTCGGCGTTCAATCCCCGACCGTCCACAAGTGCTTGGGCACCATTCCTTTCGCCCCGTCCCTTCTCAAATCCTTATCCTGACCCCTTCCCAGTGCTATATAGTCGTAATGGCTTGGCGCTTTCTCCTGATAGTTCCCTTCCTTCCCCCCCCCCCCGCCCCCCGTCTCCCCATACTTAGCACTGCTCTTCCTGTTTCATGGTGGTACCATACTAACATTTTCAGTAGAGCCATCGGCTACCAAGGAGCCCAAACTGGTAGACAGGAGCTCCGCCCACCAGACTACGGAACACCCACAGTAGGGTCTCAGGAACACGTAACTGACGTTCAACCGAGACTTTTGTCCTTCCTTGGGGTGCTACTTGAGCATCGAGGAATTAAGTGTTCCGCGCTCCAGTCATATGATTTTTTTTTTTTTTTTTTTTTTTTCAGGGATATTCCTGCATATGAATTGATAACCTCAATAATTGTGGACAATAACATTTCAATCACCAGGGTCTCGAACCACGGACACTAAAAGCGGAAGACCGTAGCTCTACCAACCAAGCCACTACCACTCAAAGTGATACGTATGGGGTCCACCACCACACAGAACAAGTATGGGGTCCACCACCACACAGAACAAGTATGGGGTCCACCACCACATAGAACAAGTATGGGGTCCACCACCACACAGAACAAGTATGGGGTCCACCACCACACAGAACAAGTATGGGGTCCACCACCACACAGAACAAGTATGGGGTCCACCACCACACAGAACAAGTATGGGGTCCACCACCACACAGAACAAGTATGGGTGTAACACTGTAAAAGTGTTTGAGTTAGTTTATTTAAAATATATATAGAGTACATGAGTCACAGACAAGGATCTGAGAGGCGCCAGTTGTCTGCCTGAGATCTCACACCTCTAACCGTTAACGACCCCAAGTGACCTGAGGTCAGATCATGAGAATTTCACCTTGCTTCCGCTAAGCTTATAATTGTAGTCTGGTAGCCTTCAAACATGCCGACGTTTAAGGAGTGGCTTGGTAGTGCCGGAGGCTATCTACTTGTGGGCGGAGTTAGCTACTAGGTTCCCCAATATAAACTCGGAGAGCTATCCAGCATAAAGCATTAACAGACAGAACAGACAGAGCAGCAGACGAGAGAGAGAAGACGTCCCTACCAGGGAGGCTGTCGGCCGGCAGGGGCGAGACAGTCTCTGTCAAGCTACAGACCCCCCCCCCCTCTCTATTCAACTTAGACTCAGTCCTCGGTGAGTGAACATTAAGGTGACTTGGTCGTGTTTTACAAGTGTTGTGTGATGATCAGGGGCAGTCAGTTGTAGTGTTCTCAGATTCTTGGATGATGACTCACTTTGCATATTAAACTGGAACATTTTAATTGAATTGTTAAATTATGATACTTCATGGGAAATATAATTATGAATTTATTATTTAAATTGTGTTTAACTTCGTTCCCTAGAGCTTTGAGTTGAGGTGAGAAAGCCTCTGTGGTTACTGGTTTCATGGTGTAGAATGAGTACATGATAAAGATGGGACAGATTAATAATGAACTCATGATAACATCCTTTGAGAATTTTGTGATACAGGCAAGTTCCATTCCTTGTCTTGTATGTAATGATCATGAATGGATGGTGGCAGCATTTCGTCTTCTACTATCTACTTTCGTCTTCTACTATCTACTCTTCTCCTTCTACCTATCTACTCCTCTCCCTCCACCCCTCTCTAAACTCTCACTTTCAACTAATGACCCTCCTCGCTCCTCCCACCTCTCTCCCTCTCACCCCAAACCCTCACTAATTACTTCACTATTCATTTCTTTCCTTTCGTTTTCTCTTATACGTTTGTGGCAATGATTCTGTATTCTAGAGTTCTCTCTAGAGTTTCGGGTAACTGATCCAGTTACGGCGCCTTGTAGTCTTAGCACCTAGGTAGTCAAATACCTAGGTTACAAGGTGTTGAACGAGAGAGGTTGCCTTAGGAACTCTGGAGGGTGCTCTAGAATAGTTAGCTAACTGAGGACGGAATAACGGACTAGAGAGAGCTGTTTCCCCCGGCCTCGTTAGTTAACTGGGGGGTGGAATAATGGACAAGATAGAGCTATTTCCCCCACCCCCCGTTACAATGATGGCAGCGGTGTTGAACAATGTTTAAGGTATTGGTGTTCTTTTAACATTGTTCAGTCCCACGTGTCTTTTTACCGCTCAGGCGCTATCAGGGAGATCTTGACAGGTGTTTATTATTCGCGAGTTGCGAACTTTTTTTTCAGGTTAGGAGATAGTGATTCTCTGGTGTTGTGTTTAGTGATTTTGTGAGTTTTGTGTAGTTCAGGGAATATTCACCAGAACTTGCGTGTGTGGTGATTAATGTTAGTGATAAGATTTGGTGATTTGGGAACTTAGCGGTGTTGGTAGTGCAGGTCAGCTGAGTGTGACAGGTGACCTCGCATGTCCCACGGGGACACCCAGCCACCGCTGGTCTCCAGGTCAGTTGGGGAGTGGCAGGTGTAGTTCTTAAGTAGAATTTAGTGGTGGTTCTGCTCAGATTATTGCGATCGACTGTTTTACTCCATTTGAACGCAATAACCCGAGGTGTACTGGTCTTGTACAGCATGCTAGGGGGAGGCTTAGTATGTCAGTAGACTTCACGTTGGGGACGCTCGACGTTAGATAGTCTGGTCACAGGTGTGGCAACAGGTTGGGGTTGTTGACCGGCGGAGAAGCTAGGGAAACACTCTGGGTCACGTAGGTGGCTGTAGGTTAAGGGTGGGAGTAATGGATATTTAAGTACGTAAGATTAGGAACGGTATAGTTAAGTTAGGCTAGAGTTTTGTCTATTAGTTTTGATTTTTTTGTGTGACGAATTACAAGTAGTGATGACCTTATTCTCTCTTCTCTAAACTTTCCTCTGTTACTGTTTTATGTTCCACCAAGTCAATATCATTAAAGAGTTAATTGGATTATTAAAAATTGAAGTGTAGTTGTTGCCAGGAGGAGAGCGGTATGATAGGACTGTGTAACCCTATACAAACTACAGGGTCACACAAACATCTTGGGAACACGTATTGTCGCCTTTCTGTTCATTTCACAGGTGGGAGCCAGAAGAGAGGAGAGACGCACATACAGAAGAGGGAGACGGCTGCTGTGTACCACACTCAGGGGCGTTTATCACCACCACCACCATCACCCCAGGGGACCCCCGAGATACAGCCCTCTCGGTCGGTCAACATTGGTCTACCCAGTGGACCCCAAGACGGACGGACCCCAGGGGACCCCAAGACGGACGGACCCCAGTGGACCCCAAGACGGACGGACCCCAGTGGACCCCAGGTCGTTCTGCAGACGACCCCAGACGACCCAGTAAAGATGGAAGAGGAACAACAACGATTCCAGTCTGTCCCACCAACACCGGTCTGCCCAGGATGGACCCCAGGACGGACGGACCCCAGTGGACCCCAGGTCGCTTGTCTAAGACCCATGGGAGGAGGAAGAGAGAAGAAAGAAGAGAGAAGAAAGAAGAGAGAAGAAAGAAGAGAGAAGAAAGAAGAAAGAAGAAAGAAGAGAGAAGAAATAGAGAGAAGAAAGAAGAGAAGATAAGACAAGCTGAGTGAGACATGATACCTAGTGTCCCTTGCTGGTGTCAGCATCATTGCATGGAGCGGAATTGCAAGACAGGATCGTTTGCCTTGACTGGCCGCCCCTCCTGCAAGCAGGTAGCTCTGTTGAGTGATTCTTCCTGTGTCATGCAGACTTGATGTGGCTGTCAGAAGTAGCTCTCTGAAGGAGGCGTGCTGGAGCAACAGGGAGGAAGAAGAGTAGGATGGGATTTCTACTGTTGGCAACTATATGAAGGTCTCGAAACTTGTAGTCCCTATAGCTGTGAAGAACCCCAATATACGTCTCTCATGGTGACTGACGTAGGGCCAATTACAGATCAGCTGGGACAACCGAATTCCACGGTCCTGTGCACAGTTCAAGAAGTAACGGCTTTCTGGTTGACCAAGGGTTGTTGTGCGTTAACGACGGAGAAGCGACGGAGGCAGTTGTGTTGAAGAAATGTGGTACAGGATTATCTACAAGACCAAGCAGTGACGTCGCCCAGCCAGAGACAATGGACGTCGGTCTACATATTTCATTTTTTAGAGTAGGATGATGTATATTTGTTTAGCTAGGATGTATTCTTTTCGTTAATAAAGTTGTCGCACACAGCTAGCTTGCTTTAGCAGTGTTGCAAAAACTTTATTTTCGGGGAGAAGGGGAGATGTAACACTGTAAAAGTGTTTGAGTTAGTTTATTTAAAATATATATAGAGTACATGAGTCACAGACAAGGATCTGAGAGGCGCCAGTTGTCTGCCTGAGATCTCACACCTCTAACCGTTAACGACCCCAAGTGACCTGAGGTCAGATCATGAGAATTTCACCTTGCTTCCGCTAAGCTTATAATTGTAGTCTGGTAGCCTTCAAACATGCCGACGTTTAAGGAGTGGCTTGGTAGTGCCGGAGGCTATCTACTTGTGGGCGGAGTTAGCTACTAGGTTCCCCAATATAAACTCGGAGAGCTATCCAGCATAAAGCATTAACAGACAGAACAGACAGAGCAGCAGACGAGAGAGAGAAGACGTCCCTACCAGGGAGGCTGTCGGCCGGCAGGGGCGAGACAGTCTCTGTCAAGCTACAGACCCCCCCCCCCTCTCTATTCAACTTAGACTCAGTCCTCGGTGAGTGAACATTAAGGTGACTTGGTCGTGTTTTACAAGTGTTGTGTGATGATCAGGGGCAGTCAGTTGTAGTGTTCTCAGATTCTTGGATGATGACTCACTTTGCATATTAAACTGGAACATTTTAATTGAATTGTTAAATTATGATACTTCATGGGAAATATAATTATGAATTTATTATTTAAATTGTGTTTAACTTCGTTCCCTAGAGCTTTGAGTTGAGGTGAGAAAGCCTCTGTGGTTACTGGTTTCATGGTGTAGAATGAGTACATGATAAAGATGGGACAGATTAATAATGAACTCATGATAACATCCTTTGAGAATTTTGTGATACAGGCAAGTTCCATTCCTTGTCTTGTATGTAATGATCATGAATGGATGGTGGCAGCATTTCGTCTTCTACTATCTACTTTCGTCTTCTACTATCTACTCTTCTCCTTCTACCTATCTACTCCTCTCCCTCCACCCCTCTCTAAACTCTCACTTTCAACTAATGACCCTCCTCGCTCCTCCCACCTCTCTCCCTCTCACCCCAAACCCTCACTAATTACTTCACTATTCATTTCTTTCCTTTCGTTTTCTCTTATACGTTTGTGGCAATGATTCTGTATTCTAGAGTTCTCTCTAGAGTTTCGGGTAACTGATCCAGTTACGGCGCCTTGTAGTCTTAGCACCTAGGTAGTCAAATACCTAGGTTACAAGGTGTTGAACGAGAGAGGTTGCCTTAGGAACTCTGGAGGGTGCTCTAGAATAGTTAGCTAACTGAGGACGGAATAACGGACTAGAGAGAGCTGTTTCCCCCGGCCTCGTTAGTTAACTGGGGGGTGGAATAATGGACAAGATAGAGCTATTTCCCCCACCCCCCGTTACATGGGGTCCACCACCACACAGAACAAGTATGGGGTCCACCACCACACAGAACAAGTATGGGGTCCACCACCACACAGAACAAGTATGGGGTCCACCACCACCACCACCACACAGAACAAGTATGGGGTCCACCACCACACAGAACAAGTATGGGGTCCACCACCACACAGAACAAGTATGGGGTCCACCACCACCACCACCACACAGAACAAGTATGGGGTCCACCACCACACAGAACAAGTATGGGGTCCACCACCACCACCACGCAGAACACAGTTGAGGCCGGGAGCGGCACCGGGTCCCCAGAGCCTCGACCCTCACCTCACCAGTCACTAACACAGCACCTCCAGCTCTCTCACAACCACAGCAAGAGTCTGGCAGCAACACCTGGGGGTCACCTCTTGAAAACATAATGAAAAAAAAAGTTTGAAAAATATATCGGGAGCGTTCAGCGCTCTCTCGAGGAGACCAGCGAACACTGACATGATTTAGATGCAATAGAATGACATGATTTAGATGCAATAGAATGACATGATTTAGATGCAATAGAATGACATGATTTAGATGCTATAGAATGACACGATTTAGATGCTATAGAATGACATGATTTAGATGCTATAGAATGACATGATTTAGATGCTATAGAATGACACGATTTAGATGCAATAGAATGACATGATTTAGATGCTATAGAATGACATGATTTAGATGCTATAGAATGACATGATTTAGATGCTATAGAATGACATGATTTAGATGCAATAGAATGACATGATTTAGATGCAATAGAATGACATGATTTAGATGCAATAGAATGACATGATTTAGATGCAATAGAATGACATGATTTAGATGCAATAGAATGACATGATTTAGATGCAATAGAATGACATGATTTAGATGCAATAGAATGACATGATTTAGATGCAATAGAATGACATGATTTAGATGCAATAGAATGACATGATTTAGATGCAATAGAATGACATGATTTAGATGCAATAGAATGACATGATTTAGATGCTATAGAATGACATGATTTAGATGCAATAGAATGACATGATTTAGATGCAATAGAATGACATGATTTAGATGCAATAGAATGACATGATTTAGATGCAATAGAATGACATGATTTAGATGCAATAGAATGACATGATTTAGATGCAAAAGTATCAGGAGGCAATAACTAGTGAGAGGTAGAGACTCTTGAGATGTGTGGGCGTGTGTGTATGTGGGCGTGTGTGTATGTGGGCGTGTGTGTGTATGTGGGCGTGTGTGTGTATGTGGGCGTGTGTGTGTATGTGGGCGTGTGTGTATGTGGGCGTGTGTGTGTGGTGGGCGTGTACTCACCTAGTTGTACTCACCTAGTTGTGTTTGCGGGGGTTGAGCTCTGGCTCTTTGGTCCCGCCTCTCAACTGTCAATCAACTGGTGTACAGGTTCCTGAGCCTACTGGGCTCTATCATATCTACACTTGAAACTGTGTATGGAGTCAGCCTCCACCACATCACTGCCTAATGCATTCCATTTGTCAACCACTCTGACACTGAAAAAGTTCTTTCTAATATCTCTGTGGCTCATTTGGGCACTCAGTTTCCACCTGTGTCCCCTAGTGCGTGTGCCCCTTGTGTTAAACAGCCTGTCTTTATCAACCCTGTCAATTCCCTTGAGGATCTTGAATGTGGTGATCATGTCCCCCCTAACTCTATTGTCTTCCAACGAAGTGAGGTTTAATTCCCGTAGTCTCTCCTAGTAGCTCATACCTCTCAGCTCGGGTACTAGTCTGGTGGCAAACCTTTGAACATTTTCCATTTTAGTCTTATGCTTGACTAGATATGGACTCCATGCTGGTGCCGCATACTCCAGGATTGGTCTGACATATGTGGTATATAATGTTCTGAAAGATTCCTTACACAAGTTTCTAAAGGCCGTTCTTATGTTAGCCAACCTGGCATATGCTGCTGCTGTTATCCTCTTGATATGAGCTTCAGGGAACAGGTCTGGCGTGATATCAACCCCCAGGTCTTTCTCTCTCTCGGACTCTTGAAGTATTTCATCTCCCAAGTGATACCTTGTATCTGATCTCCTACTTCCTACCTGTGTGTGTGTGTGTGTGTGTGTGTGTGTGTGTGTGTGTGGTGGGCGTGTGTGTGTGTGGGCGTGTGTGTGGTGGGCGTGTGTGTGGTGGGCGTGTGTGGGCGTGTGTGTGGTGGGCGTGTGTGTGTGTGGGCGTGTGTGTGGTGGGCGTGTGTGTGGTGGGCGTGTGTGTGTGTGTGTGTGTGTGGTGGGCGTGTGTGTGTGGGCGTGTGTGTGGTGGGCGTGTGTGTGTGTGTGTGTGGTGGGCGTGTGTGTGTGGGCGTGTGTGTGGTGGGCGTGTGTGTGGTGGGCGTGTGTGTGGTGGGCGTGTGTGGGCGTGTGTGTGGTGGGCGTGTGTGGGCGTGTGTGTGGTGGGCGTGTGTGTGGTGGGCGTGTGTGGGCGTGTGTGTGTGGGCGTGTGTGTGGTGGGCGTGTGTGTGTGTGGGCGTGTGTGTGGTGGGCGTGTGTGTGGTGGGCGTGTGTGGGCGTGTGTGTGGTGGGCGTGTGTGGGCGTGTGTGTGGTGGGCGTGTGTGGGCGTGTGTGTGGTGGGCGTGTGGTGGGCGTGTGTGTGGTGGGCGTGTGTGGGCGTGTGTCTGGGTACTGTATAACCACTTCACGCCCCCCCCCATCCCCCCACAACAAGCCATTTATAATGTAAACACAAAATTGTTTTATGTAGGATTTATATTTCACGATTTACGGTCATATTATAATAATTATTAGTATTACAGGTAAAAGATGTTCACATATTTCTATCTGGTATTACCTGTGCTACAATGTTATGTAGTTTGTCCACTTCACGATGTCCTCTATCTTCTCGAGAGGTTATCTTGGGATGATATCGGGGCTTAGCGTCCCCGCGGCCCGGTCCTCGACCAGGCCTCCTTTTTGTTACACCCCCCCCCCCCCCCACCCTCCCCAGGAAACAGCCCATAGCATTATTGTTGTTGTTGTTGTTGTTGTTAAAGATTCGCTACCTAGAACATAAATTTCCAAGTAGCACGGGCTATGGTGACCCCGTAGGCCTTTACAGCCCATAGCAGCTGTCTACCAGGTACCCATTTACTGCTAGGTGAACAGAAGCATCAGGGTGAAAGAAACCCTGAAGCGTTCAATCCCTGACCGTCCAAATGGTTCAGCACCATTCCTTCCCCCCGTCCCATCCCAAATCCTTATCCTGACCCCCATCCCAGTGCTATATAGTATTAATGACTTAGCGCTTTCCTCTGAAAGTTTCCTTCAACAGGTGCAGTCAACAGGTGCGAGGCGGCGTTACTCAAACATACTTATGTTTCCGGGTGTGGCAAGTTGAAGCTTAACCTCGGGGATCGAACGTAGGCGTGTATCTGATCTTACAGGCCCCGCTCTAGCGTGTGCCAAACCTTACATGTCAGGAGGACCTACCCTGGAAACACAAACCGAAACTGTCTCTATTTTCTGTTTGTTACAACTTGTAATAAAGCTGTTAAATCTTGGCTTAACGTGTTTATGACGTATTAGAACGTTGTTACAACTTGCTATATTGGTTGTTATAACTGGTTAGGAGGTGTTAAAACTTGTTCGAACGTTGTACCAACGTCGTAGTTTAGGAGTGTGTTTGGCGGGTATATACCACGTTAGCTTTCTGGAGAGGATTACTGGTCCCGTCCAGACATCTTCATTAAGTCTGCTCTCTTCTTGGTCTTGTAATAGATTGTAATTTTGTCGATATGGTCGATAGGGAGCCGGTCGGCCGAGCGGACAGCACGCTGGACTTGTGATCCTGTGGTCCTGGGTTCGATCCCAGGCGCCGGCTAGAAACAATGGGCAGAGTTTCTTTCACCCTATGCCCCTGTTACCTAGCAGTAAAATAGGTACCTGGGTGTTAATCAGCTGTCACGGGCTGCTTCCTGGGGGTGGAGGCCTGGTCGAGGACCGGGCCGCGGGGACACTAAAGCCCCGAAATCATCTCAAGATGGTCGACTGGTCTTACTCCTCTGTATGTGTCATAATATGTTCATGTGTTTAGTGTAGGGTGTTTGTGATCATTAGTCACTACAACATATGCTAGGAACACCTGTTAATCACCCGTAAGATGCGTGCCAGGAACACCTGCCAGCCACCACAACACGTGACAGAACTGTTAAGTTAGTAACAACTCTTAATCATCACTACAACATGTGTTAGTAACAACTGTTAATCACCACTACAACACGTGTTAGTAACAACTGTTAATCACCACTACAACACGTGTTAGTAACAACTGTTAATCACCACTACAACACGTGTTAGTAACAACTGTTAATCACCACTACAACACGTGTTAGTAACAACTGTTAATCACCACTACAACACGTGTTAGTAACAACTGTTAATCACCACTACAACATGTGTTAGTAACAACTGTTAATCACCACTACAACACGTGTTAGTAACAACTGTTAATCACCACTACAACACGTGTTAGTAACAACTGTTAATCACCACTACAACATGTTTTAGTAACAACAGTTACAATAGTGACCATGTGTTGTGAGGGAGTTACAATAGTGACCATGTGTTGTGAGGGTGTTACAATAGTGACCATATGTTGTGAGGGAGTTACAATAGTGACCATGTGTTGTGAGGGTGTTACAATAGTGACCATATGTTGTGAGGGAGTTACAATAGTGACCATGTGTTGTGAGGGTGTTACAATAGTGACCATATGTTGTGAGGGAGTTACAATAGTGACCATATGTTGTGAGGGTGTTACAATGCATCTCCCCACACTATCCCCACGTTACACTTTCCCCAACTCATTAGCGTCATCAGTATAAGATCATCACATCAGGATCGTCATTGTAACTCTTCACTATACACGAGATACATCACTTGTTTCATTATCTGTATTACCGACGAACTTATCTTTTTGAGTATAGTTCTAACCTAGCAATTATATACGAGGGTTTCAAGATAACAAATACCTGTAACAACCCGTATATATATGTGACCTGACGATACCCAATACCACAATCGTAAGTCTTGGCAAAAATATCCTTCAAAACATCGTTGAGTGATTAACCTGTGGGATTAAGAAAAGCAGAAGAACCTGTGGGATTAAGAAAAGCAGAAGAACCTGTGGGATTAAGAAAAGCAGAAGAACCTGTGGGATTAAGAAAAGCAGAAGAACCTGTGGGATTAAGAAAAGCAGAAGAACCTGTGGGATTAAGAAAAGCAGAAGAACCTGTGGGATTAAGAAAAGCAGAAGAACCTGTGGGATTAAAACGATGGTTAAATTTGTGATCGTAGCGAAGGTGATGGTGACAGTAGCCGCGCTGCACTTTGGGTGTGTGAGGATCCAACAGCACCTTGGATAATAAAATTAGTTTCTTCGCCAGGAGTACTTCGAGAAAAATGCCGGAACGTTTTGGTGGGATGTTCCTGTTCTGGGTAAGATGCTTGAGAAGTTTTAGGCACGGCCATCGCCACATGATCTAGATGTTAAGCCCCGGTAGAAGATCCCGGACGGAGTGCCAATATTGGCACCAGCAATATTGGCTCACTTCTTACAGTAATAAAATAGTGAACTCTACATAAAGCTGGAAAAGTCGGAGACGGGGACACCGTTCTGGGAATTACTGGCCGTGTTGCTCCTCACTGTTGGGGCATTAAATATTGTCTTCACCGTACTGAGGAACGCTTCTGCCAGCCGTCTGCATAAGAGCATTCCTCGCTCTCTCTGTAGTCCAGAGGTACCGTGCGAGACACAGGTACCTGGCGAGGCTGAGGTACCGTGCGAGACACAGGTACCTGGCGAGGCTGAGGTACCTGGCGAGGCTGAGGTACCTTATGGACCAGTTACCCTTTTCGGATCTTAATTTGATATTAATATTAAGCCAGGCGTTCAATTATTTGGCCCGTAATGGCTCAGGAACATTTTGATTGAGCCAGACGAGGTCCCCAACAGGCCAGACAAAGCCCCCGACAGGCCAGACAAAGCCCCCGACAGGCCAGACAAAGCCTCCGACAGGCCAGACAAAGCCTCCGACAGGCCGGACAAAGCCCCAGACAGGCCAGACGAAGCCCCCGACAGGCCAGACAAAGCCTCCGACAGGCTAGACGAAGCCTCCGACAGGCCAGACGAAGCCTCCGACAGGCCAGACGAAGCCCCCGACAGGCCAGACAAAGCCTCCGACAGGCTAGACGAAGCCTCCGACAGGCCGGACAAAGCCCCAGACAGGCCAGACGAAGCCTCCGACAGGCCAGACAAAGCCCCCGACAGGCCAGACGAGGCCCCTCGGGAGCCAGAATACCCACAGTTTGGGCCACAATGGCGCACACAGTATGCCACTTGTCACCAGAGAAGCGTGACACAGCGACCAATACGGTCACCAGGATATTACCTCCATCAAGCAGATCTTATATAATAACTACCGGACGAGTCCTGCGGTCCGCCGGTCTCTGACCAGCACTAAGACCAGGGACGTGAGCCGGAATGGTTAATAAAGAGCCCGTGTCGCCCAATACGAGTCATTCCCGTCTCTCCTTATTATGACAAGACTCGGGAAGATTGACCGGACGGTAGAGCGACGCTCTCGCTTCATGCAGGTCGGCGTTCAATCCCCGACCGTCCACAAGTGGTTGGGCACCATTCCTTTACCCCAGCCAGGCCGGACCAGGGAGGGACCATAGGGTCAGACAGGACCAGGAAGAGACCGTAGGGTCAAGTCGGACCAGGGAAAGACCGTCAACAGGGTGATTGGTGTGTTGACGGTCTGGCGAGTGTGTTGACGGTCTGGCGAGTGTGTTGACGGTCTGGCGAGTGTGTTGACGGTCTGGCGAGTGTGTTGACGGTCTGGCGAGTGTGTTGACGGTCTGGCGAGTGTGTTGACGGTCTGGCGAGTGTGTTGACGGTCTGGTTAGAGTCAGGCCGGACTTCCTGGTCCGGCCTGACGATATCAATTATACAATGTATATATATGATGTAACTATATAACCTGAGCTTGTAAAAGCACCTTCATCACCTTCAGTGATTAAATGCTTAATTGCACACTAGTTTCTTTATCAGCTATCTCACCCTGTCAGAGTAAATGAGACAAATGTATGTGAATGCATGTGTGTATATATGTATGTATATGTGTGTGTGTATGTATATATGTGTGTGTATGTATATGTATGGGTATAAAGTATATATGGAAGCTGATCAGAATTACATTTCACTTTTGTGAATGCACATTAATGACACTATGTAAAAGACACATCATATTTACATTATTTTATCATATTTTACATTATTTACACACATCATTTTACACTATGTAAAAGACACATCGTATGCCCTACATAAACACTTTATGTAGGGCATACGTAAATCTGTGTATCTATGTATTTACGTATGTAGGTTAGCTTAGCATTTTAAAAGCACCGAATCACCTTCTGTGGTTGAGTGTTCAATAAACCCTTGAACTATATGTTTAACACTTCTCTAACCCTGTCCATGGAGGACAGAAGAAAATGTATATATGCTGGTTAGCATTATAAATGTGTGGCCACGTCTGTGGTAGAAAAAAAAAAAACTCCCTGCTTGATGAGTTTCTGGGATTTCTTCTACTCGCCAAGCCCGGCCCGAGGCCAGGTTTGACTTATGAGAGTTTGGTCCACCAGGCTGTTGCTTGGAGCGGCCCGCAGGCCCACATACCCACCACAGCCCGGTTAGTCAGGCACTCCTTGGAAGAAACCGTCCAGTTTTCTCTTGAAGATGTCCACGGTTGTTCCGGCAATATTTCTTATGCTCGCTGGGAGGACGTTGAACAACCGCGGACCTCTGATGTTTAAACAGTGTTCTCTGATTGTGCCTATGGCACCTCTGCTCTTCACTGGTTCTATTCTGCATTTTCTTCCATATCGTTCACTCCAGTACGTTGTTATTTTACTGTGTAGATTTGGGACCTGTCCCTCCAGTATTTTCCATGTGTATATTATTTGGTATATCTCTCGTCTCCTTTCTAGTGAGTACATTTGGAGAGCTTTGAGACGATCCCAATAATTTAGGTGCTTTATTGCGTCTATGCGTGCCGTATATGTTCTCTGTATTCCCTCTATTTCAGCAATCTCTCCTGCTCTGAAGGGGGAAGTGAGTACTGAGTAGTACTCAAGACGGGACACTACAAGTGACTTGAAGAGTACAACCATTGTGATGGGATCCCTGGATTTGAAAGTTCTCGTAATCCATCCGATCATTTTTCTGGCTGACGCAATATTTGCTTGGTTATGCTCCCTAAACGTTAGGTCGTCGGACATCATTATTCCCAAATCCTTGACATGCTGTTTTTCTACTATGGGAAGATTCGATTGTGTTTTGTACCCTGTATTATGTTTCAGATCCTCATTTTTGCCGTGCCTGAGTACCTGGAATTTATCACTGTTAAACATCATGTTATTTTCTGCTGCCCAATCGAAAACTTTGTTGACATCTGTTTGTAGTTTTTGTGTGTAAAAGCTGAAACGCTCGTCCTATCGTTACAGCCGAGTCTGCGAGCAGCCGCGTTCAATAGCCTGGTTGACCAGTCCAGCAACGAGCAGGCCTGGTCGGCGACCGGGCCGCGGGGTCGCTGAGCCCCGTTATCACCTCAAGGTAAGGAGTCGTCTTCGTTTCCCTAAGGCTGTTTTTGCTGTGTTTATTCAATCATTTGAATTGGGTACTTGTCGAGGATATTAGGCTCTCAATGTCTTTTTTGCAGAGTGTATTATTTTGAAGTTTTGTTTGTTGCTACTTATTTGCCATTAAAATTCAAAGTTGTTTATGAGCTCTAATGTCATTTTGATTTTGTGGTTCTGTTATATCTCTGGCTGTCAGATATTTGGAAGGAAGGAATTATCAGGGGAAATCGCCAAGCCATTACGACTATATAGCACAATGGAGTCAGGATAAGGATTTGGGATGGGACGGGGGGAAGGAATGGTGCCCAACCACTTGTGGACGGTCGGGGATTGAACGCCGACCTGCTGGAAGCGAGACCGTCGCTCTTCCGTCCACCCCAAATGATTGGACTGCAGTTATTTGGAGCAATAGTATTAAAAAAAAAATGGTTGGGGGGGGTGGCATACAGGGGGGGGGGATGGTGTAGCAGTGAGGGGTAAGGGAGGGGTGAGAGGAGGAGGGGGGGGGGGTGAGAGGGGCAGCATCAAATCAAATGTTTCACTCATAAATGACGGCAATTTGTAATTGTGAAAGTTAACACACAATTACACGCTAATTACACACGAGGGACAACAAGAACAGAGCAGGTGGAGAGTGTCACTACGGTACTTGTTGGCTGCTGGTAACAAGCTGGGCCACCCCCCCCCCCCCCACCCCACCTGTTCCACCACCCTCACCCCCCATGGACCATCCCCCACCACACCAGGGCCCCACCCCCGCCCTGGTCCACCCACCCCACCTGGGTCACCACCCACCCTCTGGTCCACCCTCTCACCTCCCTGGCAAACCCCCACCCCGTACTTGGAGCACCCCCACCCCCCGCCCTGGGCCACACCCTCACCCCCCCTAGGCCGCCACCCACCCTCTGGTTCACACACACACACACACACACACACACACACACACACACACACACACACACACACACACACACACACACCCTGGGCCACGCTCCATCGTATCCGGGAGGTGACTGTGCTCCTGCCGACCCCTGAATAACCACGCCCACGCCCTGTACAGGCGGGGGGGTGACCACCTGTACAGGCGTGGGGGGGGGGTGACCACGTGAACAGATGAGACAGGTGTGAGAGACAGGTGTGCAGGGGAAGACTCCTCAAGTGCTGCCACACGCAGCCCTTGACTCCACAAGGACCACAAAACTAAATCAGGAGACGTGCACAGGCTTGCTACAGGACTGGTCCCAGAGCTGCTCTCAACACTGGGAAAAGATGGAGATGCGAGACATGATCCAGACGTACAAGATTAAGGCTTCAGGGAGTTGGTTAACACGGTAGGTACGGGAGAAATTTTAATCAATGTTATATTTAACTATGAGTTAGTTCTCTTTCTGTGTTCTTAATGAGAGTAGGGAGCCGGTCGGCCGAGCGGACAGCACACTGGACTTGTGATCCTGTGGTCCCGGGTTCGATCCCGGGCGCCGGCGAGAAACATTGGGCAAAGTTTCTTTCACACTATGCCCCTGTTACCTAGCAGTAAAATAGGTACCTGGGTATTAGTCAGCTGTCACGGGCTCCTTCCTGGGGGTGGAGGCCTGGTCGAGGACCGGGCCGCGGGGACACTAAAGCCCCGAAATCATCTCAAGATAGGGAAGAACGGAAGGGAATTGTCGGGAGAAAGCGCCAAGCCATTGCGACTATATAGCACTGGGAAGGGGTCAGGATAAGGATTTTGGATGGGACGAGGGGAAAGGAATGGTGCCCAACCACTTGTGGACGGTCGGGGATTGAACGCCGACCTGCATGAAGCGAGACCGTCGCTCTACCGTCCAGCCCAAGTGCCAGGGCAGTGCAAGTGAGGGGTCTCTCTACCCTCTTTCTCAGATGAAAGAGGGTAGGTATAGGTAGGTCGTTTAGAGAGGGAAGGAAGGGCAAGGGTAGGGAGACCGATGGAAATAATTTAGTGAGGCTATATAACAACAGATCGATCGATAGTTCTCCCTACCTCTCCTTCTCCCTCCCTACCTCACTTCCCTCCCTACCTCACTTCCCTCCCTCCCTACCCCACCTCCCTGAGGCAAGGACCTACACCCTCCTACATGTGACCGTCACTCTCCCTTACAGACATCAGGGCCCAGAGAGAGAACCACGCCAGTGACCCTAGGGGGCGTGGCCCACCGGGGTTATGTCCGCTCTCCATCTCTCTCAACCTTATCTCTCAATCATATTCAACATTTAATTCCCATTTATGATTTATTTAGAGAAGTAATACATTTTTATACACATTTTTATCCTCACTGCATAATACAGTTAAATATATAATTTATATATTAATTACATAATTAATAATTATCACTTCTGTCAGGAACCCGTAGGTGCGGGACCGGGCCCTCCACCTCATGGGGCTCGTGTGGCCCCCCCCCCCAGGCTCTGCTTCAGGAGGCTGGGGTCGTTCCTGCCCTTGCTGGGGTGGTCAGGAGGCTGGGGTCGTTCCTGCCCTTGCTGGGGTGGTCAGGAGGCTGGGGTCGTTCCTGCCCTTGCTGGGGGTGGCTAGGAGGCTGGGGTCGTTCATGCCCTTGCTGGGGGTGGTCAGGAGGCTGGGGTCATTCCTGCCCTTGCTGGTGGTGGTCAGGAGGCTGGGGTCGTTCCTGCCCTTGCTGGGGTGGTCAGGAGGCTGGGGTCGTTCCTGTCCTTGCTGGGGTGGTCAGGAGGCTGGGGTCGTTCCTGCCCTTGCTGGGATGGTCAGGAGGCTGGGGTCGTTCCTGCCCTTGCTGGGGTGGTCAGGAGGCTGGGGTCGTTCCTGCCCTTGCTGGGGTGGTCAGGAGGCTGGGGTCGTTCCTGTCCTTGCTGGGGTGGTCAGGAGACTGGGGTCGTTCCTGCCCTTGCTGGGGTGGTCAGGAGGCTGGGGTCGTTCCTGCCCTTGCTGGGTGGTTATTCTCCGGTCCCGACCACGGTGGTCTCCGGGTGTGGCGGCCCTGTGTCTTCTTTTACCAACTTCGAGGTCAACTCCGGAGCTGCAGCCCCTGGGGGCAGTTCGATGTTCCCTTCAACCTCGTTCTGACAGTTCCTGGAACCAATCGTATTGGCGTTTGCCTTTCCATTGGAGACTTTCGGCGCCGTGAAGAGGGGGGACCTGCTGCATGGGTAACAGCTTCTCCCCCATATCAACCAACCGTGGCTTTGTGCCCTGGTGAGACCACTCCAGACCGACAACCAGAGCTCAACTCCATAGTCTCCTGAGATTGATGAACGACTACTACTACTATGTGATGACTATTGAATTAAGTTATATGTATTCGTAATGCATATTAAAAGCTGCGTGAATGACTTAGGTAAATCAGTCTGTAGAAATAAAAACTCAAATACATAACAGCAATCAAAAAATAAATGTTAAGTTCAACAGATACGCGACAGATAAGCACATCCAAAGGGCACGTGATCAACCAGGCTGTGACATACGTCAGGCTGCGAGCAGCCGCGTCCAACAGCCTGGTTGACCAGACCAGCAACCAGGAGGCCTGTTCGACGACCGGGCCGCGGGGACGCTAAGCCCCGGAAACACTTCATGGCAAGCTAATCACCAACAGCACCCTGAACACACCGTAACGGTCTCTCTATCGTTACCTTGCTGTGTAACACCAGTTGATGTGGTTGTAGAATGATTAGGTTGTTGACCGGGGATGGTCGAAGGTTACTCGGTAGTGGGCAGGAATTGGAGTACCAAACGTCCACTGATTTTCCTTAGTTTATTATATATATATATATATATATATATATATATATATATATATATATATATATATATATATATATATTGTACACCGGGCCAGGGGCTAGCTAGAGTGTGTGAGGGAGCGTGTGTGGACGCTCCGTGGCCCAGGCTGTCTCTGAAGGTCTGAGGGCTGCAGCAGGCGCAGGGCAACATTCAGATCTGCTGACCACGTTGTTGATACCTATTAAGTTGTTTAGCTTATCGCCGGCCATCAAAAGAGGGTATTGGGTCACCTTATGTGTATGTCCATGGCGCCTAACTGGCGTCCAACAGCTACAACTTGTTAGAAACTTGTTACATCTTGTTCTTATGTGTTTAACAACTTGCAAGAGAGCAGTTACAACTTGTTCGGACGTTGCAGCAACGTTGTAGTCACATCGTGTGCTTGGCGGGGAAGAAGTCGCGGTCAGAAATAAAAAAAACAAGTCAGACGAACACCAAGCAAAATCAATGAGTCCGAACACTGTCAGCGAGGACAAAAGGACACCTGGGAGCCGGGGTGGGGGGGGGGGGGGGGGCGGGGGAGGACAAGCCAGAAAACTCTGGTCACCAATGAGGACAAAAAACAGCCAAGGGGAAAATCCCTCAAGAGTGGAAATTAATCTCGGCCACTTGTAACAGTGAAAAAACCCAAATGTCATCAGACGCACAATGGTGTCTGGCCATGGTGGTCATTACCTCAATATATCCCGGGGTGGGGGGTCAATATATCCCGGGGTGGGGGGTCAATATATCCCCGGGGTGGGGGGTCAATATATCCCGGGGTGGGGGGTCAATATATCCCGGGGTGGGGGGTCAATATATCCCAGGGTTGGGGGTCAATATATCCCAGGGTTGGGGGGTCAATATATCCCGGGGGTGGGGGGTCAATATATCCCGGGGTGGGGGGTCAATATATCCCGGGGTGCGGGGTCAATATATCCCGGGGTGGGGGGTCAATATATCCCAGGGTTGGGGGTCAATATATTCCAGGGTTGGGGGGTCAATATATCCCGGGGTGGGGGTCAATATATCCCGGGGTGGGGGTCAATATATCCTGGGGGTGGGGGGGGGGTCAATATATCCCGGGGTGGGGGGGTCAATATATCCCAGGGTGGGGTGTCAATATATCCCGGGGTGGGGTGTCAATATATCCCGGGGTGGGGGGGTCAATATATCCCGGTGGTGGGTCAATATATCCCGGTGGGGGGTTAATATATCCCGGGGGTGGGGGGTCAATATATCCCGGGGGTGGGGGGTCAATATATCCCGGGGTGCGGGGTCAATATATCCCGGGGTGCGGGGTCAATATATCCCGGGGTGGGGGGTCAATATATCCCAGGGTTGGGGTCAATAT
The DNA here is from genome assembly GCF_040958095.1 of Procambarus clarkii. Classification (NCBI taxonomy): domain Eukaryota; kingdom Metazoa; phylum Arthropoda; class Malacostraca; order Decapoda; family Cambaridae; genus Procambarus; species Procambarus clarkii. The sequence goes on from NC_091213.1 coordinate 6,449,604, forward strand.
ATCCCAGGGTTGGGGGGTCAATATATCCCGGGTGGGGGTCAATATATCCCGGGGTGGGGGTCAATATATCCTGGGGGTGGGGGGGGGGGTCAATATATCCCGGGGTGGGGGGGTCAATATATCCCAGGGTGGGGTGTCAATATATCCCGGGGTGGGGTGTCAATATATCCCGGGGTGGGGGGGTCAATATATCCCGGTGGTGGGTCAATATATCCCGGTGGGGGGTTAATATATCCCGGGGGTGGGGGGAGTCAATATATCCCGGGGGTTGGGGGGTCAATATATCCCAGGGTGGGGGGTCAATATATCCCAGGGTGGTCATTACCTCAATATATCCCGGGGTGGGGGGTCAATATATCCCGGGGTGGGGGGGTCAATATATCCCCGGGGTGGGGGGTCAATATATCCCAGGGTGGGGGGGGTCAATATATCCCGGGGTGGGGGGTCAATATATCCCCGGGGTGGGGGGTCAATATATCCCGGGGTGGGGGGTCAATATATCCCGGGGTGGGGGGTCAATATATCCCAGGGTGGGGGGGTCAATATATCCCCGGGGTGGGGGGGTCAATATATCCCCGGGGTGGGGGGTCAATATATCCCGGGGTGGGGGGGTCAATATATCCCCGGGGTGGGGGGTCAATATATCCCCGGGGTGGGGGGGTCAATATATCCCCGGGGTGGGGGGGTCAATATATCCCGGGGTGGGGGGGTCAATATATCCCCGGGGTGGGGGGGTCAATATATCCCCGGGGTGGGGGGTCAATATATCCCGGGGTGGGGGGTCAATATATCCCGGGGTGGGGGGTCAATATATCCCGGGGTGGGGGGTCAATATATCCCAGGGTGGGGGGGTCAATATATCCCCGGGTGGGGGGGGTCAATATATCCCCGGGGTGGGGGGGTCAATATATCCCCGGGGTGGGGGGGGTCAATATATCCCCGGGGTGGGGGGGTCAATATATCCCCGGGGTGGGGGGGTCAATATATCCCCGGGGTGGGGGGTCAATATATCCCGGGGTGGGGGGTCAATATATCCCGGGGTGGGGGGTCAATATATCCCGGGGTGGGGGGTCATATATCCCCGGGGTGGGGGGTCAATATATCCCCGGGGTGGGGGGTCAATATATCCCCGGGGTGGGGGTCAATATATCCCCGGGGTGGGGGTCAATATATCCCCGGGGTGGGGGGGTCAATATATCCCCGGGGTGGGGGGGTCAATATATCCCCGGGGTGAGGGGGTCAATATATCCCGGGGTGGGGGGGTCAATATATCCCGGGGTGGGGGGGTCAATATATCCCCGGGGTGGGGGGGTCAATATATCCCGGGGTGGGGGTCAATATATCCCCGGGGTGGGGGGGTCAATATATCCCCGGGGTGGGGGGGTCAATATATCCCCGGGGTGGGGGGGTCAATATATCCCCGGGGTGGGGGGGGTCAATATATCCCCGGGGTGGGGGGGTCAATATATCCCCGGGGTGGGGGGGTCAATATATCCCGGGGTGGGGGGGATCAATATATCCCGGGGTGGGGGGGATCAATATATCCCGGGTGGGGGGGGTCAATATATCCCGGGGTGGGGGGGGTCAATATATCCCGGGGTGGGGGGGTCAATATATCCCGGGGTGCGGGGGTCAATATATCCCGGGGTGCGGGGGTCAATATATCCCGGGGTGCGGGGGTCAATATATCCCGGGGTTGGGGGTCAATATATCCCGGGGTGGGGGGGGGGTCAATATATCCCGGGGTGGGGGGGGGGTCAATATATCCCGGGGTGGGGGGGGGTCAATATATCCCGGGGTGGGGGGGTCAATATATCCCGGGGTGGGGGGGGTCAATATATCCCGGGGTGGGGGGGGTCTATATATCCCGGGGTGGGGGGTCAATATATCCCAGGGGAGGGTCAATATATCCCGGGGTGGGGGGGGGTCAATATATCCCTGGGTGGGGGGGTCAATATATCCCGGGGGTGGGGGGGTCAATATATTCCGGTGTGGGGGGGGTCAATATATCCCGGTGTGGGGGGGTCAATATATCCCGGTGGTGGGGGGGTCAATATATCCCGGTGGTGGGGGGGTCAATATATCCCGGTGGTGGGGGGGGTCAATATATCCCGGGGGTGGGGGGGGTCAATATATTCCGGGGTGGGGGGGGTCAATATATCCCGGTGGTGGGGGGGTCAATATATCCCGGTGGTGGGGGGGGTCAATATATCCCGGTGGTGGGGGGGTCAATATATCCCGGGGGTGGGGGGGTCAATATATTTCGGGGTGGGGGGGTCAATATATTCCGGGGTGGGGGGGTCAATATATTCCGGGGTGGGGGGGAGGGTACAGGGGGTCACCACAAGCAAGACCAAGGGTTATCAAAACAATATGCTAATGTCAGCGAGGTGTTGACAGCGGCTTTCTAAAGAATTCCGACTATCAGCCATTATGGGCTAAGTGAACTCGTAAATAAGGTGGGGTTGCTATCTAGCTGGCTGACTGGCTATCTAGTTGGTTATCTGGGTGGCTGGTTGGTTGGCTGGTTGGCTTTCTGTATGGTTGGTGGCTTAGTTGGGTGATTGGCTGGCTTTCTGCGCAGGTGTATGGCAAGTAAAGTGGCTGGTTGCTTGCATGGTTAGACAGGTGGCGAGACGCTGGCCTGCTGGTTTAGCTTGGTGGGCGGGGCGGGAGGTTGTCTTAATGACTGGTGAACTGACTGCCTTCCAGAGCAGCTGGCCGCTTGCTCTCCCTTACACAGCAATCTTGCGCTGCACAGCCCTCGTAACATCCTTCAACATCATAACCACAATCTCTAATCTTCAACAACTCATTATACGTCAACCCGTTCTCGCAAATTTAATAAGTCAATATTGACTTATTAAATATGTGCATAGGTGACATACTTAACATAATAGATACCCTTAAAAAGATTCATAGAAAACACCGACCTTACCTAACCTTGTTAGTATCTTAAGATAAGCATCTTATTGCTTCGTAATTACAATTATTACCTAACCTATAATAGGTATAGGTTAAGTAATAATTGTAATTACGAAGCAATAAGATGCTTATCTTAACATACTAACAAGGTTAGGTAAGGTCGGTGTTTTCTATGAATCTTTTTAAGGGTATCTATTATGTTTAGTATATCACCTATGCACGTAGTTAATAAGTCAATATTGACTTTACGAATTTGCGAGAACGGGTTGCATACGTCACCATTCTGATGTGTATTCACATCTTCCAGAGCTTCCAAAGGTCATAAGTACACTATCAATTACGCACCTTGTATACCACTGCGGCTAGACAAAGGTAAACTGTTTACCACTGGTGGGACGCGAACAAGGGGACACAGGTGGAAACTGAGTACCCAGATGAGCCACAGGGGACGTTAGAAAGAACTTTTTCAGTGTCAGAGTAGTTAACAGGTGGAATGCATTAGACAGTGATGTGGTGGAGGCTGACTCCATACACAGTTTCAAGTGTAGATATGATAGAGCCCAGTAGGCTCAGGAACCTGTACACCAGTTGATTGACAGTTGAGAGGCGGGACCAAAGAGCCAGAGCTCAAACCCCGCAAGCACAACTAGGTGAGTACAGGTGACGCGCCGCGCACACCACACACTGAAGACACACTCCCTGGTCTTAAGATGTTGAATGTCATCTTATCTAATAATGCCGTGATCTTATCTTGCTGGGAGGTTAGCTTACTCATTTACAATGCATCCCATACCCATCCTGTGGGCGGTAGTGGAACCCATACTCATCCTGTGGGCGGTAGTGGACCCCATACCCATCCTGTGGGTGGTAGTGGGCCCCATACCCCATCCTGTGGGCGGTAGTGGACCCCATACCCATCCTGTGGGTGGTAGTGGGCCCCATACCCATCCTGTGGGCGGTAGTGGACCCCATACCCATCCTGTGGGCGGTAGTGGACCCCATACCCATCCTGTGGGTGGTAGTGGGCCCCATACCCCATCCTGTGGGCGGTAGTGGACCCCATACCCATCCTGTGGGTAATAGTGGACCCCATACCCATCCTGTAGCTACACCACAGCCAGGCTACACCACAGCCAGGGTACACCACAGCCAGGCTACACCACAGCCAGGCTACACCACAGCCAGGCTACACCACAGCCAGACTACACCACAGCCAGGCTACACCCAGCCAGGCTACACCACAGCCAGACTACACCACAGCCAGGCTACACCACAGCCAGGGTACACCACAGCCAGGGTACACCACAGCCAGGCTACACCACAGCCAGGCTACACCACAGCCAGGCTACACCACAGCCAGGGTACACCACAGCCAGACTACACCACAGCCAGGCTACACCACAGCCAGGCTACACCACAGCCAGACTACACCACAGCCAGGCTACACCCCAGCCAGGGTACACCACAGCCAGGCTACACCACAGCCAGGCTACACCCCAGCCAGGGTACACCACAGCCAGGCTACACCACAGCCAGGCTACACCACAGCCAGGCTACACCACAGCCAGGCTACACCACAGCCAGGCTACACCACAGCCAGGATACACCACAGCCAGGCTACACCACAGCCAGGCTACACCACAGCCAGGCTACACCACAGCCAGGCTACACCACAGCCAGGCTACACCACAGCCAGGCTACACCACAGCCAGGCTACACCACAGCCAGACTACACCACAGCCAGACTACACCACAGCCAGGCTACACCACAGCCAGACTACACCACAGCCAGGCTACACCACAGCCAGGCTACACCACAGCCAGGCTACACCACAGCCAGGCTACACCACAGCCAGGCTACACCACAGCCAGGCTACACCCAGGTCCAGAGGGGAAGAAGGAAGACTAATCTCCTCTGCTCTCTGCTCTGCTCTCTCCTCTCCCCCAAACAAGGCAGCCAGCCAGCCCACCACCAACACAATATCAAATATGATTTTCCAGACCCGTGTGACGTTCACTTCAACGTCGTTAACAAAGAAATTACACCTTCACGATGCAATATTTTAATATTGCCATCGATATATTCTTGCCAGTTATTTAATGCGAGCAGGGAAACATTTATTTTGAATAATTTGACATAAATGTTTCAGACATTTAATGAACTTGTCACGTTTTCAAGTTAATAATAGCCCATATGTCTAGTGTCAATCTGATATATACAATTGTATGTTCTTAGGATACCTCTATCATACATAATACTTTTGATCCTGGCTCAGGTTAGGCTATATATATATATATATATATATATATATATTTATATATATATATATATATATATATATATATATATATATATATATATATTTTTTTTTTATTTGTGAGGGTACCACCTCTGGTGCCAATGTGGGGACCCATAGCCTCGGAGAAGAAAATAAAAAGTATTCAGAGGAGACCTTGTGGTTTCTCACTGAACACTAATATTATCTTCTCCTACCACCCCCATTCTTTTGTATGTACACATATATATATTTACTTTATTTGAACTTTGTTACAAAAAAGGAGTTACATATGGGTTACAAAGATGGTTATCATAGGTTGTCGAGTTCCTCCAGCTCCTCAGATGGCGGGCAGGAACCCTGGATGCAGTGCGCATTTCCCCTCTGTATCGCCACACTGAGGCGCTGGAAAAGAAAGCTTGCAGCTCTTGGGTCCCTTGTTGTTTCAATGAGCCTAGAACCCAGTTCCTTCAAAAAACTGGTAGCACTTTTACCCCAGGCGCCGAGTGTCTCAGAAGCAATGGGGACAAAATTGTAGTGGTGATCATATGTATATATATTTTTTTTGGGGGGGGGTATACAAATTTTATTTGATGATATCCTTTTGATGTGGGCCTCTGGGGACAGTTTCGGCGGGATATCAACCCCCAGATCTTTCCATTTAACTCTTGCAGGATTTCACCTCCCAGATGGTACCTTGTGTTCAGCCTCCTGCTAACTTCACCTAATTTCATTACTTTACACTTGCCCGAATTAAAGTTTAGCAGCCGTCTTCTAGACCATTCCTCCAGTTTGTCCAGGTCGTCCTGTAGTCTATGTCTATCTTCATCTGTCTTGATTCTTCTCATAATTTTTGCATCATCAGCAAACATTGAGAGGAACGAGTCTATACCCTCCGGAAGGTCGTTTACATATATCAGAAACAGGATGAGTCCAAGTACCTTTCCACCACCACCAACGGGATGGGTATGGGGGGCATAATAAATGACTAAACTAACTTGAAGGTCAGTCGTTGGCCCGTGGGGGGGGGAAGTGATCTATCAGGGGTAAGCGCCAAGCCCTTTCGACTATATAGCACTTGGAAGGGATCAGGATAAGGATTAGGGACGGGACGAGGGGGAAGGAATGGTGCCCAACCACTTGGAGGGGGGGGGGGGAAATCGATAAGCCGAACGTGCTTCCTGTTCTTCATTACTGAAACGAGGACTCGTCTAGTCATGCCACCCAATCACAACCACAGCCACCCAACCACAGCCACACAACCACAGCCACAACCACAGCCACAACCACAGCCACCCAACCACAGCCACAACCACAGCCACAACCACACCCACCCAACCACCCAACACCTGGAGTGCCTGAGCAACACAATACCTGGAGAGCATCGCCCAAGCGTGACCAACACCTCCAACAGCCTGGAGGATCAGATCTTCAACATTTACACATCTACACTGTTACCATCACTATATGAATATGCTCATCATTGTCCTGATGAACTTGATGTACTAACATCTACTATCATATGTTAATATTATTAACAGTAGTAGTAGTAGTGTGTAGTGTATTTAACACGAAGGATACTTATCTAAATGGTAGAGTGTAAACTACTTTTTGTTAAGCGATATTTCCCCCCCTGGGGCAAGAGCCCCCCTCCCCCCCGTCACAATACAATGGGATACGCAAATAATTTATGAATGAGACGCTGACTGGGTTGTACACACACACACACACACACACACACACACACACACACACACACACACACACACACACACACACACACACGGCTCATTCACAGGTGGTGTTATCACGAGTAGCTTGCCCCTGCCCCTGCTGCTGCTGCTGCTGCTGTTGCTACTACTGCTACTGATGCTGCTGCTACTGCTGCTGCTGCTGCTGCTGTTGCTACTACTGCTACTGATGCTGCTGCTACTGCTGCTGCTGCTGCTGCTGCTGTTGCTACTACTGCTGCTGCTGCTTGCTGCTGCTACTGCTGCTGCTGCTGCTGCTACTGCTGCTACTGCTGCTGCTGCTGCTGCTGTTGCTACTACTGCTACTGCTGCTGCTGCTTGCTGCTGCTACTGCTGCTGCTGCTGCTGCTACTGCTGCTGCTGCTGCTGCTACTGCTGCTGCTGCTGCTGCTGTTGCTACTACTGCTGCTGCTGCTACTGCTGCTGCTGCTGCTACTGATGCTACTGCTGCTGCTGCTGCTGCTGCTACTGCTGCTGCTGCTACTGCTGCTGCTGCTACTGCTGCTGCTGCTGCTACTGCTGCTGCTACTGCTGCTGCTGCTGCTGCTACTGCTGCTGCTGCTACTGCTGCTGCTACTGCTGCTGCTGCTGCTACTGCTGCTACTGCTGCTGCTGCTGCTACTGCTGCTGCTGCTGCTGCTACTGATGCTACTGCTGCTGCTGCTACTGCTGCTGCTACTGCTGCTGCTGCTACTGCTGCTGCTACTGCTGCTGCTGCTGCTGCTACTGCTGTTGCTGCTACTGCTGCTGCTACTGCTGCTGCTGCTGCTGCTACTATTACTACACACGGCATGAATGACTCACACACTGGCATTGTTATTGTCATGCTGTTGACCAAGGCCAGATTCACGAAAGCACTTACGCAAGCACTTACGAACCTGTACATCTTTTCTCAATCTTTGGTGGCTGTGTTTACAATTATTAAACAGTTAATGAGCTCCGAAGCACCAGGAGGCTGTTTATAACAATAACAACAGTTGATTGGCAAGTTTTCATGCTTGTAAACTGTTTAATAAATGTAACCAAAGCCGTCAAAGATTGTGGAAAGATGTACACGTTCGTAAGTGCTTGCGTAACTGCTTCGTGAATCTGGCCCCAGTCCACAAGCTGGGGCACTCCCAAAGGGTACTGTTATTATTATTATTATTTTTATTGTAATAATTGCATTTCTCAAAGCGATATTGTTATAGCTATTATTATATATATCATATACTTGTGCACGGTTTGGCTTAGGTTTGGGGCTTATATGCCGTTGATAATTATATATATTTTATAAACGATGGCTAAGAACTTACCGATGTGGGCTTTGAGCAGAGCAAGTGAAGGAGGTACTAAGATAATGTGAACGATAACTATCTGAAAGATAACATCTCAAGATAATTATCTTGAGATGATTTCGGGGCTTAGCGTCCCCGCGGCCCGGTCCTCGACCAGGGCCTCCTTTTTGTTACACATCTCCAGGAAGCAGCCCGTAGCAGCTGTCTAACTCCCAGGTACCTATTTACTGCTAGGTGAACAGGTGCATCAGGGTGAAAGAAACACTGCCATTTTTTTTTTCCGCCTCCACCGGGGATCTAAACCCGGAACCTCAGGACTACGAATCCGAAGTGCTGTCCACTCAGCTGTCAGGCCCCATCCACTAACTGTGCTTGCCATTTCGTGTACTATGGTAGCATTTTTTTTATTATTATTATTGTCTACCACAGACGTGGCCAGACATTTACAATGCTAACCAGCATATATACATTTTCTTCTGTCCTCCATGGACAGGGTTAGAGAAGTGTTAAACATATAGTTCAAGGGTTTATTGAACACTCAACCACAGAAGGTGATTCGGTGCTTTTAAAATGCTAATCTAACCTACATACGTAAATACATAGATACACAGATTTACGTATGCCCTACATAAAGTGTTAGATGTGTCTTTTACATAGTGTCATTAATGTGCATTTACAAAGGTATGGTAGCATTAACAGTGAAAGCGGCTGGCGAACGTGACGCATTATCCCGTTTTCTGTTTTGGGTCCTCTGGCAGGTTAGGATAAGGGCAGGATCTAGTAATAATTAGTAGATTTGAATAATATATATATACTTTACGATAAAGAAATTATTTCAACGAACAAGTTAGTTTCTGTCTAGCTAAATTTATATAATATAACCCTCCCCCCCCCCCCAAGTTTGTGAGGAGTCAATTAGTGCCATAAATATCTTTATACACTCCACTCGCGTAATTAAATAATTTAACAGTAAAATTTAACATAATTTAATAAATAAATATAAACTCTCACTGGTAAATTTCTCACATATATCACAATAATTGGTTATTTTTATTAACACATTTAGATACGCCAGCAGCTGCGTGTGGATGACCCCCCCCCCCCCCGCCCCGCCCCGCCCCACAACGCCCCCTCTCTCCCTCTCCCCCCCGCCCCGCCACACAACGCCCCCGCCCCGCCCCACAACGCCCCCTCTCCCCCCCCGCCCCGCCACACAACGCCCCCGCCCCCCCCCCCCCCCGCCCCGCCCCACAACGCCCCCTCTCCCCCCCCCCGCCCCCCCACCCCATAATGCCCCGCCCCACAACGCCCCGTCTCTCCCTCTCCCCTTTCCCCCCCCCCCGCCCCGCCCCGCCCCACAACGCCCCCTCTCCCCCCCCGCCCCGCCCCACAACGCCCCCTCTCCCCCCCCTCCCGCCCCGCCCACCAGAGGTGTGCCCAACACTGATGGCGCAAAGGGAAGAGTTAATAAAAATGGTTTCAGTACAAGGTTGAGTTTCTGTTTCTGAATGGAAAGTGAAGGTGGTGAGCTCGCTCGCGTCTGTCTGTCTGTGCGTGCGTGTACTCACCTAGTTATACTCGCCTAGTTGTGCTTGCAGGGGTTGAGCTCTGGCTCTTTGGTCCCGCCTCTCAACTGTCAATCAAGTGGTGTACAGATTCCTGAGCCTACTGGGTTCTATCATATCTAAATGTAGTTATGTACATTAAATGTAATATGTGTGTGTGTGTGTGTGTGTGTGTGTGTGTGTGTGTGTGTGTGTGTGTGTGTGTGTGTGTGTGTGTGTGTGTGTATGTGTGTGAGTGTGTGTGTGAGTGTGTGAGTGTGTGTGTGTGAGAGTGTGTGTGAGAGTGTGTGTGAGTGTGTGTGTGTGTGTGTGTGTGTGTGAGTGTGTGTGTGTGTGAGTGTGTGTGAGAGTGTGTGTGAGTGTGTGTGTGAGTGTGTGTGTGTGAGTGTGTGTGTGAGTGTGTGTGTGTGTGAGTGTGTGTGTGTGAGAGTGTGTGTGAGTGTGTGTGTGTGAGTGTGTGGGTGCTGTGTGGGTGTGTGGGTGCTGTGTGTGTGAGTGTGTGTGTGTGAGTGTGTGTGTGTGAGAGTGTGTGTGAGAGTGTGTGTGAGTGTGTGTGTGTGAGTGTGTGGGTGCTGTGTGGGTGTGTGGGTGCTGTGTGTGTGAGTGTGTGTGTGTGAGTGTGTGTGTGTGAGAGTGTGTGTGAGAGTGTGTGTGAGTGTGTGTGTGTGAGTGTGTGTGAGTGTGTGTGAGTGTGTGTGAGTGTGTGTGAGTGTGTGTGAGTGTGTGTGTGTGTGTGAGTGTGTGTGAGAGTGTGTGTGAGTGTGTGTGAGTGTGTGGGTGCTGTGTGGGTGTGTGGGTGCTGTGTGTGTGTGATTATTGAAGTACCCGCGCGCGCGCCGAGCGAGAATAGGAAGTGTTCCCATTCATTTATATATTTACATGAAGAAGGTACACTGAATTACGAGACATAACATTGGTGTTCTTACACTCTTGTAAACCCACTAACAAGCGAACCATTTCAGACTAAACATTTATTATTTACTAAGAACAAGGACAATGTGTTGACTATCTCTTGAGGTTATCTTGAGGTGATTTCGGGGCTTTAGTGTCCCCGCGGCCCGGTCTTTGACCATGACTCCTCCCCCAGGAAGCAGCCCGTGACAGCTGACTAACACCCAGGTACCTATTTTACTACTAGGTAACAGGGGCATAGGTTGAAAGAAACTCTGTCCATTCTTTCTCGCCGGCGCCCGGGATGGAACCCGGGACCACAGGATCACAAGCCCAGCGTGCTGTCCGCTCGGCCGACCGGCTCCCTAAGTAAAGTCAAATCAAGCTACATTTGCCACAGTACCAGAATTTCAACACCAAAATGTCCTCCCCGAACGACACATCAACCACATAAAAAGGAACGAGTAAGTAGCAGTTACAGATTGGAAGAAAAATATGGGTAAATATGAGACCCGGTGAACAAGGGGAACACCAGTTGATTGACGGTTGAGAGGCGGGACCAAAGAGCCAGAGCTCAACCCCCGCAAGCACAACTAGGTGAGTACTTGTAGTTACTTCACCACCTATTGAGAGCGGAGGCGAGGCAGGACAGCGGCCATTAACCTCGGGTCACGAGTATGGACCCGTGAGAGAGGGGGGGGGGGTTGTTAGTTAGTGATGGGCGTGCGATTGTTAGTGTTGGGGGATTGTTAGGGTGATGGGATTGTAAGGAGAGAAGGGGTAGGAAAGGGGAAATGTGAATAGGAAGAGAAGTGTGAGAATTTAAATTTTAAATTTTGCCCCGAGGGGCGAGTTTATTGGGCAGCGTCACTCATCCTGTGAGTGGACACACCGCCATAGTGACAGTATTGGGCAGCGTCACTCATCCTGTGAGTGGACACACCGCCATAGTGACAGTATTGGGCAGCGTCACTCATCCTGTGAGTGGACACACCGCCATAGTGACAGTATTGGGCAGCGCCACTCATCCTGTGAGTGGACACACCGCCATAGTGACAGTATTGGGCAGCGTCACTCATCCTGTGAGTGGACACACCGCCATAGTGACAGTATTGGGCAGCGCCACTCATCCTGTGAGTGGACACACCGCCATAGTGACAGTATTGGGCAGCGTCACTCATCCTGTGAGTGGACACACCGCCATAGTGACAGTATTGGGCAGCGTCACTCATCCTGTGAGTGTACACACCGCCATAGTGACAGTATTGGGCAGCGCCACTCATCCTGTGAGTGGACACACCGCCATAGTGACAGTATTGGGCAGCGTCACTCATCCTGTGAGTGGACACACCGCCATAGTGACAGTATTGGGCAGCGTCACTCATCCTGTGAGTGGACACACCGCCATAGTGACAGTATTGGGCAGCGTCACTCATCCTGTGAGTGGACACACCGCCATAGTGACAGTATTGGGCAGCGTCACTCATCCTGTGAGTGGACACACCGCCATAGTGACAGTATTGGGCAGCGTCACTCATCCTGTGAGTGGACACACCGCCATAGTGACAGTATTGGGCAGCGCCACTCATCCTGTGAGTGTACACACCGCCATAGTGACAGTATTGGGCAGCGTCACTCATCCTGTGAGTGGACACACCGCCATAGTGACAGTATTGGGCAGCGCCACTCATCCTGTGAGTGTACACACCGCCATAGTGACAGTATTGGGCAGCGTCACTCATCCTGTGAGTGGACACACCGCCATAGTGACAGTATTGGGCAGCGTCACTCATCCTGTGAGTGGACACACCGCCATAGTGACAGTATTGGGCAGCGTCACTCATCCTGTGAGTGGACACACCGCCATAGTGACAGTATTGGGCAGCGTCACTCATCCTGTGAGTGGACACACCGCCATAGTGACAGTATTGGGCAGCGCCACTCATCCTGTGAGTGTACACACCGCCATAGTGACAGTATTGGGCAGCGTCACTCATCCTGTGAGTGGACACACCGCCATAGTGACAGTATTGGGCAGCGTCACTCATCCTGTGAGTGGACACACCGCCATAGTGACAGTATTGGGCAGCGTCACTCATCCTGTGAGTGGACACACCGCCATAGTGACAGTATTGGGCAGCGTCACTCATCCTGTGAGTGGACACACCGCCATAGTGACAGTATTGGGCAGCGTCACTCATCCTGTGAGTGGACACACCGCCATAGTGACAGTATTGGGCAGCGTCACTCATCCTGTGAGTGGACACACCGCCATAGTGACAGTATTGGGCAGCGTCACTCATCCTGTGAGTGGACACACCGCCATAGTGACAGTATTGGGCAGCGCCACTCATCCTGTGAATGGACACAGTGCTTTTCCTTATTCTCATATCAGATATAGACAAAAATACAAGTCACAGCTTCGTATCATCCTTTGCAGATGACACAAAAATCAGTATGAAAATTACCTCGGCTGAGGACATTGAAAAACTTCAAGCTGATATTAATAGTTTTCGATTGGGCATCAGAAAATAACATGATGTTTAACAGTGATAAATTCCGGTACTCAGGTACGGTAAAAACGAGGACCTTAATTAAACATAATACAGAGTACAAAACACAATCAAATGTACCCATAGTAGGAAAACAGCATGTAAAGGATTTGGGAATAATAATGTCCGACGACCTAACGTTTAGGGAGCATAACCAAGCAAATATTGCGACAGCCAGAAAAATGATAGGATGGATTACGAGAACTTTCAAATCCAGGGATCCCATCACAATGGTTGTACTCTTCAAGTCACTTGTGTTGTCCCGTCTTGAGTACTGCTCAGTACTCACTTCCCCCTTCAGAGCAGGAGAGATTGCTGAAATAGAGGGAATACAGAGAACATATACGGCACGCATAGACGCAATAAAGCACCTAAATTATTGGGATCGTCTCAAAGCCCTCCAAATGTACTCACTAGAAAGAAGACGAGAGAGATATCAAATAATATACACCTGGAAGATACTGGAGGGACAGGTCCCAAATCTACACAGTAAAATAACAACGTACTGGAGTGAACGACATGGAAGAAAATGTAGAATAGAACCAGTGAAGAGCAGAGGTGCCATAGGCACAATCAGAGAACACTGTATAAACATCAGAGGTCCGCGGTTGTTCAACGTCCTCCCAGCAAGCATAAGAAATATTGCCGGAACAACCGTGGACATTTTCAAGAGGAAACTAGATTTATTCCTCCAAGGAGTGCCGGACAAACCGGGCTGTGGTGGGTATGTGGGCCTGCGGGCCGCTCCAAGCAACAGCCTGGTGGACCAAACTCTCACAAGTCGAGCCTGGCCTCGGGCAGGGCTTGGGGAGTAGAAGAACTCCCAGAACCCCATCAACCAGGTATCAACCAACAGCCTGGTGGACCAAACTCTCACAAGTCAAGCCTGGCCTCGGGCCGGACTTGGGGAGTAGAAGAACTCCCAGAACCCCATCAACCAGGTATCAACCAACAGCCTGGTGGACCAAACTCTCACAAGTCAAGCCTGGCCTCGGGCCGGGCTTGGGGAGTAGAACAACTCCCAGAACCCCATCAACCAGGTATCAACCAACAGCCTGGTGGACCAAACTCTCACAAGTCAAGCCTGGCCTCGGGCCGGACTTGGGGAGTAGAAGAACTCCCAGAACCCCATCAACCAGGTATCAACCAACAGCCTGGTGGACCAAACTCTCACAAGTCAAGCCTGGCCTCGGGCCGGGCTTGGGGAGTAGAAGAACTCCCAGAACCCCATCAACCAGGTATCAACCAACAGCCTGGTGGACCAAACTCTCACAAGTCAAGCCTGGCCTCGGGCCGGGCTTGGGGAGTAGAACAACTCCCAGAACCCCATCAACCAGGTATCAACCAACAGCCTGGTGGACCAAACTCTCACAAGTCAAGCCTGGCCTCGGGCCGGGCTTGGGGAGTAGAACAACTCCCAGAACCCCATCAACCAGGTATCAACCAGAGAGTAGATGTGTTAGGCATGAGTGACTTGCCTCTGCATAAAAAAGTTAAAAAAATTCCATTATGTTGCAAGACTTGCCCAAGACTGTGAGTAATTTGCATAACATTGCATGGCTTGTAATGCTGCTTTTTGTTGATAATTTTGAAGAGTTGCGTGTTGAGTTGTTTTTTAAGCATGTTTGGTTGCTTGCATATAGGCTGGTTTATGAAATTAGTCTTGCAATATAATAACTTAATGGTTTGCAACCATCTTGAGGTTATCTTGAGATGATTTCGGGGCTTTAGTGTCCCCGCGGCCCGGTCCTCGACCAGGCCTCCACCCCCAGGAAGCAGCCCGTGACAGCTGACTAACTCCCAGGTACCTATTTACTGCTAGGTAACAGGGGCACTCAGGGTGAAAGAAACT
>NC_091213.1:6469692-6477192 GCF_040958095.1 Procambarus clarkii
AACACCGACCTTACCTAACCTTCTTAGTATGTTAAGATAAGCATCTTATTGCTTCGTAATTATAATTATTACTTAACCTATCAAGGGTATAGGTTAAGTAATAATTGTAACCTATAACCTATTATAGGTATAGGTTAAGTAATAACTGTAATTACGAAGCAATAAGATGCTTATCTTAACATACTAAGAAGGTTAGGTAAGGTCGGTGTTTTCTATGAAGCTTTTCAAGGTAAACTAGTATGTTTAGTATGTCACACAAGCACGTATTAAATAAGTCAATATTGACTGTAAGAAAGTGCGAGAACGGGTATGAGGGGCCACAAAGCCCCACACAAGGACAGTGAGGTACTGATGTAAGCTTCAGAGTTATTACAACAAAGTTAATTAGTATCATAACTTAGTAAAGAAATGGAGTGAACTAAAGAATAAAGCTGTGAAGAATAACTATACACGGCTTCAAATGACAAACCTCAGAGAGTTTAGAAACTCGAAGAAGAGTCTGCTGAAAGTTAAGAGGCGAGACCCAAGAGCTCAAGCTCATCCCACACAGCAAGGTGATAGCACATAGATGAGCTCAGACACACAACCTTGTATAATGTTAAGAAGTTGGAGGCTGCCAAACCGTGCAGATGAGGACTAGAGATGTGTACCTTACACTCCATCTTGTCTTGCCTGGTTAACCTGCCTTAATTAACCTCTAGCTCCACCACACTCCTGGGGCCTGATTCACGAAGCAGTTACGCAAGCACTTACGAACCTTGTCCATCTTTTCTCAATCTTTGGCGGCTTTGTTTACAATTATTAAACAGTTAATGAGCTCCGAAGCACCAGGAGGCTGTTTATAACAATAACAACAGTTGATTGGGAAGTTTCCATGCTTGTAAACTGTTTAATAAATGTAACCAAAGCCGTCAAAGGTTGAGGAAAGATGTACACGTTCGTAAGTGCTTGCGTAACTGCTTCGTGAATCTGGCCCCAGGTTCGTAAGTGCTTGCGTAACTGCTTCGTGAATCTGGCCCCAGGAGAATATACTCGTATAATAATCTTCCCTTCGTCAATACGGTATAAAGGCAGTGAAATGACCTCTTTACACATCAGTTATTAACTCACGATATGTTTTGCTGGCATTAATATATCGTGCAGACTTTTATGCAGGCGAGGAGTCACAATAACGTGGCTGACGTATGTTGACCAGACCACACACTACAAGTTGAAGGGACGACGACGTCTCGGTCCGTCCTGGACCATTCTCAAGTCGATTGTCCAGCCCTGTTTCTTGTCCAGCCCTGTTCTTGTCCAGCCCTGTTCTTGTCCAGCCCTGTTCTTGTCCAGCCCTGTTCTTGTCCAGCCCTGTTCTTGTTCAGCCCTGGTCTTGTCCAGCCCTGTTCTTGTTCAGCCCTGGTCTTGTCCAGCCCTGTTCTTGTCCAGCCCTGTTCTTGTTCAGCCCTGGTCTTGTCCAGCCCTGTTCTTGTCCAGCCCTGTTCTTGTCCAGCCCTGTTATTGTCCAGCCCTGTTCTTGTCCAGCCCTGGTCTTGTCCAGCCCTGGTCTTGTCCAGCCCTGTTCTTGTCCAGCCCTGTTCTTGTCCAGCCCTGGTCTTGTCCAGCCCTGGTCTTGTCCAGCCCTGTTCTTGTCCAGCCCTGTTCTTGTCCAGCCCTGTTCTTGTCCAGCCCTGTTCTTGTCCAGCCCTGTTTCTTGTCCAGCCCTGTTCTTGTCCAGCCCTGTTCTTGTCCAGCCCTGTTCTTGTCCAGCCCTGGTCTTGTCCAGCCCTGGTCTTGTCCAGCCCTGGTCTTGTCCAGCCCTGTTCTTGTCCAGCCCTGTTCTTGTCCAGCCCTGGTCTTGTCCAGCCCTGTTCTTGTCCAGCCCTGTTTCTTGTCCAGCCCTGTTCTTGTCCAGCCCTGTTTCTTGTCCAGCCCTGTTCTTGTCCAGCCCTGTTCTTGTCCAGCCCTGTTCTTGTCCAGCCCTGTTCTTGTCCAGCCCTGGTCTTGTCCAGCCCTGGTCTTGTCCAGCCCTGGTCTTGTCCAGCCCTGTTCTTGTCCAGCCCTGTTCTTGTCCAGCCCTGGTCTTGTCCAGCCCTGTTCTTGTCCAGCCCTGTTTCTTGTCCAGCCCTGTTCTTGTTCAATCGACTTGAGAATGGTCCAGGACGGACCGAGACGTCGTCGTCCCTTCAACTTGTAGTGTGTGGTCTGGTCAACATTCAGACTTTTACAGCGTCTTAAGGATCACTAACAGTCATCTGATTCACCCGCAGATGTTACGCTACCGAGTCATGTGCTTCAGAACAGGTTCACACAGCTCTCTGTCCTAACGCAAGCAGGTAAACACACTCATTTAAGGAAAGCGACCCAGCCCAATAGCCTAAGTTGGACCGGAGGCCATTCACCTTATCACCTGGAGAAAGACCCATAAAGACCAAAGACCACCAACCCCAAAAATGGTAAAATGACTCGAGTCCATTACTAAAAATTACCTGACAAAGTAATTTTCCAATGAAATAACATTAGGAAACCAATGACCAAATTAACTGGAGACCAGAGACCAGTGTAAGACCAAACAACACAGCAACACAAGATGACCAAAGATCAACAATCAACCATGTTGCAGACAGCTCAACAATCACAACAATTAAACAAATACAAACAAATTAAAGACAAACAAATAAAAATAACAGCCAAGCCCTACTAAGGATGAGCCAAGAGCCGTTTATCATATCTTGAGGTTATCTTGAGATGATTTCGGGGCTTTAGTGTCCCCGCGGCCCGGTCCTCGACCAGGCCTCCACCCCCAGGAAGCAGCCCGTGACAGCTGACTAACACCCAGGTACCTATTTTACTGCTAGGTAACAGGGGCATAGGGTGAAAGAAACTCTGCCCATTGTTTCTCGCCGGCGCCCGGGATCGAACCCAGGACCACAGGATCACAAGTCCAGTGTGCTGCCCGCTCGGCCGACCGGCTCCATAGGGGTGGACACTGACCAAACAGGGGGGGGGGTGGACACTGACCAGACAGGGGGGGTGTGGACACTGACCAGACAGGGGGGGGTGGACACTGACCAGACAGGGGGGGGGTGGACACTGACCAGACAGGGGGGGTGGACACTGACCAAACAGGGGGGGGGGTGGACACTGACCAGACAGGGGGGGTGTGGACACTGACCAGACAGGGGGGGGTGGACACTGACCAGACAGGGGGGGGTGGACACTGACCAAACAGGAGTGGGCACTGACCAAACAGGGGGGGTGAACACTGACCAGACAGGGGGGGGGTGGACACTGACCAAACAGGAGTGGACACTGACCAAACAGGGGGGGTGGACACTGACCAGACAGGGGGGGGGGTGGACACTGACCAGACAGGGGGGGTGGACACTGACCAGACAGGGGGTGGACACTGACCAGACAGGAGTGGGCACTGGCCAGACAGGAGTGGACACTGACCAGACAGGGGGGTGGACACTGACCAGACAGGGGGGGGTGGACACTGACCAGACAGGGGGGGGTGGACACTGACCAGACAGGGGGGGTGGACACTGACCAGACAGTGGGGGGTGGACACTGACCAGACAGGGGGGTGGACACTGACCAGACAGGGGGGTGGACACTGACCGAACAGGAGTGGACACTGACCAAACAGGGGGGGTGGACACTGACCAGACAGGGGGATGGACACTGACCAAACAGGAGTGGACACTGACCAAACAGGGGGGGTGGACACTGACCAAACAGGGGGGTGGACACTGACCAAACAGGGGGGCGGTGGACACTGACCAAACAGGGGGGCGGTGGACACTGACCAAACAGGGGGGTGTGGACACTGACCAAACAGGGGGGTGTGGACACTGACCAAACAGGGGGGCGGTGGACACTGACCAAACAGGGGGGCGGTGGACACTGACCAAACAGGGGGGCGGTGGACACTGACCAAACAGGGGGGTGGACACTGACCAAACAGGAGTGGACACTGACCAAACAGGGGGGGTGGACACTGACCAAACAGGGGTGGTGGACACTGCCCAAACAGGGGGGTGGACACTGCCCAAACAGGGGGGTGGACACTGACCAAACAGGGGGGGTGGACACTGCCCAAACAGGGGGGTGGACACTGACCAAACAGGGGGGGTGGACACTGCCCAAACAGGGGGGTGAACTCTGCCCAAACAGGGGGGGTGGACACTGACCAAACAGGGGGGTGGACACTGACCAAACAGGGGGGGTGGACACTGCCCAAACAGGGGGGGTGGACACTGCCCAAACAGGGGGGTGGACACTGACCAAACAGGGGGTTGGACACTGCCCAAACAGGGGGGTGGACACTGACCAAACAGGGGGGTGGACACTGACCAAACAGGGGGGTGGACACTGACCAAACAGGGGGGGTGGACACTGACCAAACAGGGGGGGTGGACACTGACCAAACAGGGGGGGTGGACACTAACCAAACACTGGAGGCAAGCGTGCCAACATCAGACAACTCAACACACACACAACAACAGCAATTTGAGAGTCGTGCCGGGAGTCGAACCGTGACAATGAAGTCGTGACTGCATGTCGACCACAATGCCAACAAAGCCAACCCCCATCACTGGCACCTCTTCCCCCACCGGGGCATCGCTTGGCACCTTTCCCTTCCCCTTCACATCTCAGTGTTCCCTTCCTCCCTCGCCTTTCCTTGTCCTCTCCCTTCATTGTGTCATTCATCAATAGCTATTCTCCCTTCATTGTGTCATTCATCAATAGCATTGTGTCATTCATCAATAGCATTGTGTCATTCATCAATAGCATTGTGTCATTCATCAATAGCATTGTGTCATTCATCAATAGCATTGTGTCATTCATCAATAGCATTGTGTCATTCATCAATAGCATTGTGTCATTCACCAATAGCATTGTGTCATTCATCAATAGCATTGTGTCATTCACCAATAGCATTGTGTCATTCATCAATAGCATTGTGTCATTCATCAATAGCTGTGTTATTCATCAATAGCATTGTGTCATTCATCAATAGCATTGTGTCATTCATCAATAGCTGTGTTATTCATCAATAGCTGTGTTATTCATCAATAGCATTGTGTCATTCATCAATAGCATTGTGTCATTCATCAATAGCATTGTGTCATTCATCAATAGCTGTGTCATTCATCAATAGCATTGTGTCATTCATCAATAGCTGTGTCATTCATCAATAGCTGTGTCATTCATCAATAGCTGTGTCATTCATCAATAGCTGTGTCATTCATCAATAGCTGTGTCATTCATCAATAGCTGTGTCATTCATCAATAGCTGTGTTATTCATCAATAGCTGTGTCATTCATCAATAGCTGTGTCATTCATCAATAGCTGTGTCATTCATCAATAGCTGTGTCATTCATCAATAGCTGTCATTCATCAATAGCTGTGTTATTCATCAATAGCTGTGTCATTCATCAATAGCTGTGTCATTCATCAATAGCTGTGTCATTCATCAATAGCTGTGTTATTCATCAATAGCTGTGTCATTCATCAATAGCTGTGTTATTCATCAATAGCTGTGTTATTCATCAATAGCTGTGTCATTCATCAATAGCTGTGTCATTCATCAATAGCTGTGTCATTCATCAATAGCTGTGTCATTCATCAATAGCTGTGTCATTCATCAATAGCTGTGTCATTCATCAATAGCTGTGTCATTCATCAATAGCTGTGTCATTCATCAATAGCTGTGTCATTCATCAATAGCTGTGTCATTCATCAATAGCTGTGTCATTCATCAATAGCTGTGTTATTCATCAATAGCTGTGTCATTCATCAATAGCTGTGTCATTCATCAATAGCTGTGTCATTCATCAATAGCTGTGTCATTCATCAATAGCTGTGTCATTCATCAATAGCTGTGTTATTCATCAATAGCTGTGTCATTCATCAATAGCTGTGTCATTCATCAATAGCTGTGTCATTCATCAATAGCTGTGTCATTCATCAATAGCTGTGTCATACATCAATAGCTGTGTCATTCATCAATAGCTGTGTCATTCATCAATAGCTGTGTCATTCATCAATAGCTGTGTCATTCATCAATAGCTGTGTCATTCATCAATAGCTGTGTCATTCATCAATAGCTGTGTCATTCATCAATAGCTGTGTCATTCATCAATAGCTGTGTCATTCATCAATAGCTGTGTCATTCATCAATAGCTGTGTCATTCATCAATAGCTGTGTCATTCATCAATAGCTGTGTCATTCATCAATAGCTGTGTTATTCATCAATAGCTGTGTCATTCATCAATAGCTGTGTCATTCATCAATAGCTGTGTCATTCATCAATAGCTGTGTCATTCATCAATAGCTGTGTCATTCATCAATAGCTGTGTCATTCATCAATAGCTGTGTTATTCATCAATAGCTGTGTTATTCATCAATAGCATTGTGTCATTCATCAATAGCATTGTGTCATTCATCAATAGCTGTGTCATTCATCAATAGCTGTGTCATTCATCAATAGCTGTGTCATTCATCAATAGCTGTGTCATTCATCAATAGCTGTGTCATTCATCAATAGCTGTGTCATTCATCAATAGCTGTGTCATTCATCAATAGCTGTGTCATTCATCAATAGCTGTGTTATTCATCAATAGCTGTGTCATTCCGTCACCATTTACCTGACGGAATAAAACAGTTCGCTTCCTCTCTGCCTGAATGACTGCCTGATACACTTGTGGAGCCGGTCGGCCGAGCGGACAGCACGCTGGACTTGTGATCCTGTCGTCCCGGGTTCGATCCCAGGCGCCGGCGAGAAACAATAGGCAGAGTTCCTTTCACCCTATGCCCCTGTTACCTAGCAGTAAAATAGGTACCTGGGTGTTAGTCAGCTGTCACGGGCTGCTTCCTGGGGATGGAGGCCTGGTCGAGGACCGGGCCGCGGGGACACTAAAGCCCCGAAATCATCTCAAGATAACCTCAAGATACCTGTGATCTTGAGTCGACTTCCTTCGAGGATTTAAACTCCAAATAATGTTTTCCATGAAAAAAAAATACATTAAAGATGGAAGAAAACGTGAGATAATTATATAAAATATTATATATGAAAAACGATATTTAGGGTTAAGTGCTGCGAAATTAAGCTCCTCCCTCCCCCCCCCCACTCATCAGCCCCCCCCTCCATTGGGGGGGAAACGCTCCCCCCCCTAAGTGCCACGGTGCCATTCACGTCTTAACCCTGACCCTCTTACCTGGTATTTAACGCTGTGGAAATCTCCCCCTCCCCCCAACAGGTGTGGCGCACTTCCAGTCTCCCCCCAACAGGTGTGGCACCCTCCCAGTCTCCCCCCAACAGGTGTGACACCCTCCCAGTCTCCCCCCAACAGGTGTGGCGCCCTCCCAGTCTCCCCCAACAGGTGTGGCGCCCTCCCAGTCTCCCCCCAACAGGTGTGGCGCCCTCCCAGTCTCCCCCAAACAGGTGTGGCGCCCTCCCAGTCTCCCCCCAACAGGTGTGGCGCCCTCCCAGTCTCCCCAAACAGGTGTG
>NC_091213.1:6484692-6494692 GCF_040958095.1 Procambarus clarkii
CTGATTAAAAAATAAATAATAAATACATTTTATTCAGGAAAAGTACATACAGTTGATTTACAAACATAATGTTGGATTTATAGACAGAGCTAGTACATACAATACCTAAAGCCACTAATACTCATAGCATTTCGGGCAAGGTGTGGGGGAAAAAACACAGACTAAAACTTAGTAATCGGAATTAGGTATAAATTGTGTTGAAAGAAGGAATAAAAAATACAAAAAGGGGGGTTAGCAAAGCATAACTCAGCAATTGCACATGTTGGTGAACAGCGTTGTTTAAAAAATAGCAAGACATGGGTTGACATTTAGGAGGTAAGTTAGGTTACATGGAGTTAATTAGGCAGTACTTGGTTTAACTCTTAAACTGGTTGAGAGAGGTACAGCCTTTGACATGATTCGGGAGGTCATTCCACATTCTGGGTCCCTTGATTTGTAGAGCACTTCTAGTTTGGTTACACACAGCCAAATTGAGTAACAGGAAGAGGTCTTGGACACAAATTTGTTCCATGCTAAATGTAGAGGAATCAGCTGAGTATTCCTCAAATAAAATAAGTTGCCTCAGCTTATAAGGTAAATAAAATAAGCATTTCTCAAATAAGTAGCTGCCTCACCTCACTGCCTTACTGCTACATAGCCTTCCCAGCATGGTGCCTTCTTTTGATAATTACTTGTTCCACACCCAAATTGTATAACAGGAAGAGGTTTTGGACCCCTACTTCCCTCTCTCTTTTTTAATAATCTACAGTATATAGTCATAATTATAGCTTTAAGTATTCAATGAATAAAGTTTGTGACATTTTTACCCTTCTCCTTACCTAACATCATTTGTGCAGCATATTTTTATTTTATGTCTCACCCAGATTTAATTTCAAAATAAAACCAAACTAAATAAATTAGAAATGGGTATGTATAGCTAAGGTACACCCTTACTACTAGGTGAACAGGGGCATTTGGTGATAGTAAATGATCCCATCAGGCAGGGCTCATCACCTTCTCTCATATTTCATGTTCACCAGTGTTTATTTACTTAATAACTACTGGTATAATATCTTGCTATTATAAAACTATTTCTACTATCATCAAACACATATTTACTTCAAGTTTCAAGCAGAGAATGCATATATAACTAACACGAAGGACTCCTCTTCACTAGATTCACCAGCTATAATATTTTGGTCATGTTCCAATATCATAAATCGATCCCAGTGTTATGTAGTAGAGAAAAAATGACTTATATCCAGTTTACGTAAAGCTACGAGTGGTCGAAACCACACTTAAATCCCGGAATGAACTTACGAAGGTTTTTCCACTTAGGGTACCTACTTGAATACGGACCTAGCCGCCACGAAGGCGCTAAGAAGGAATTCGCTCTTAGCTAAGAGGAAAAACCTTCGTAAGTACCTTCCTGAATCCGGCCCCAGAACTCTTAAGAGTCCAATACACCGCAAGATTAACCCGACAGGTCGTAGACATGACTTGAGAAACGCTATTACCCTTTAATCTAAACCCAAAGTTAAGATGACGCAAATAGATGCGAAAAAACGGGCTTTAATTAAGATCCTTGGAGATAGGCAGAACTCAATCTGCATCTCACTCAACACCTCACAACACCCAATAGGTAAGTACCCCCTACACCTATGAAATATATTCCATTCCGTAAACCCATTTTTTCCGTTGATAAGATCTACGAGCGGGGCGTGAGAGGTAGCGGCTTGGGTGATGGTGATGGAATGGGAAGGAAAAGGTGGGAGGATAATAAATGAAGAGGAAAGGGGAGAGGAGGGACGGAAGCAGTTGTAGTGTGGAAGGGGGAGGAGAATATGATAAGGTTACAACAACACTCTGATATTTCTCTTTCTACTAAGGCTCTCAAGAGCTGTCACAAAAGTGACGTTCTGCTCCGTTTTCTGTTTGAGTCATCCGGCGTACGCGCAGAGGTTAGGAGAGGAAACTTTCAATTAACGTTTTTCATAACGTTTTGAAACTTTATGAGAATTTCCTGCCCACCTAACATATCAGAGGACCCTTAACTTACTGTTATTAAAAAAAAATCCCAAATTTATTTTCATATTTTTTTAATTTTCAAATTACGTCCAAATTCGGCCATACGGGCAAAAGCGACGTTCTTTTTAAGAGGACAGGTTGGTCGGCCGTATCTGCACGACGGAATGTCTGTTGAAGGCTGGGAGCCAGGCGCTTGGGTCCTGGCTCGCCCAGCTTTGCAGGGGGAACCGTCTGGGGTACGGGTTAGACGTAAGATTGTCGAAGTTGGTCGTATTGGTCCTGTTAAGAGTGAGTAAATATGAATCGTGATCTCTACTTTCTCCAGTCCTGGCCCGCCACTCCCTCAGCCCTGGCCCGCCACTCCCCCCCCCCCAGCCCTGGCCCCGCCACTCCCCCTCCCCATCCCTGGCCCCGCCACTCCCCCCCCCCCAGCCCTGGCCCCGCCCCTCCCCCCCCCCCAGCCCTGGCCCCGCCACTCCCTCCCCCCCCCAGCCCTGGCCCCGCCACTCCCCCCCCCCCAGCCCTGGCCCCGCCACTCCCCCTCCCCCAGCCCTGGCCCCGCCACTCCCCCAGCCCTGGCCCGCCACTCCCCCAGCCCTGGCCCGCCACTCCCCCCCAGCCCTGGCCCCGCCACTCCCCCAGCCCTGGCCCGCCACTCCCCCCCAGCCCTGGCCCCGCCACTCCCCCCCAGCCCTGGCCCCGCCACTTCCCCCCAGCCCTGGCCCCGCCACTCCCCCAGCCCCAGCATCACCGTTACCGGTATAATCCCCGGGGCGCGGGTAAGGAAGGTGACCAAGGATGTCTCCGGTGCTCAGAGCGACCGTTACTCAAGAGGTCCTGTTGTCGGGGAGTGATGCAACGGCAGCTTCCGGTTGTCAGTGATCCTGTGTGCTGCTTCCTCTTAACACTGAACCCTCCTTACCCCTGAGGCGGGTCCCCGCAGCCCGGCTGGTCGTCGGGTCAGCCGGGCTATTCATAGTTTGGCATGTGATTCACAGCCTGGTTGATCAGGTATCCTTTGGAGGTGTTTGTCAAGTTCTCTCTTGAACACTGTGAGGGGTCGGCCAGTTATGTCCCTTATGTGTAGTGGAAGCGTGTTGAACAGTCTCGGGCCTCTGATGTTGATAGTTCTCTCTTGAACACTGTGAGGGGTCGGCCAGTTATGTCCCTTATGTGTAGTGGAAGCTCTTGAACAGTCTCGGACCTCTGGTGTTGATAGTTCTCTCTTGAACACTGTGAGGGGTCGGCCAGTTATGTCCCTTATGTGTAGTGGAAGCGTGTTGAACAGTCTCGGGCCTCTGATGTTGATAGTTCTCTCTTGAACACTGTGAGGGGTCGGCCAGTTATGTCCCTTATGTGTAGTGGAAGCGTGTTGAACAGTCTCGGGCCTCTGATGTTGATAGTTCTCTCTTGAACACTGTGAGGGGTCGGCCAGTTATGTCTCTTATGTGTAGTGGAAGCGTGTTGAACAGTCTCGGGCCTCTGATGTTGATAGTTCTCTCTTGAACACTGTGAGGGGTCGGCCAGTTATGTCCCTTATGTGTAGTGGAAGCGTGTTGAACAGTCTCGGGCCTCTGATGTTGATAGTTCTCTCTTGAACACTGTGAGGGGTCGGCCAGTTATGTCCCTTATGTGTAGTGGAAGCGTGTTGAACAGTCTCGGGCCTCTGATGTTGATAGTTCTCTCTTGAACACTGTGAGGGGTCGGCCAGTTATGTCTCTTATGTGTAGTGGAAGCGTGTTGAACAGTCTCGGGCCTCTGATGTTGATAGTTCTCTCTTGAACACTGTGAGGGGTCGGCCAGTTATGTCCCTTATGTGTAGTGGAAGCGTGTTGAACAGTCTCGGGCCTCTGATGTTGATAGTTCTCTCTTGAACACTGTGAGGGGTCGGCCAGTTATGTCCCTTATGTGTAGTGGAAGCGTGTTGAACAGTCTCGGGCCTCTGATGTTGATAGTTCTCTCTTGAATACTGTGAGGGGTCGGCCAGTTATGTCCCTTATGTGTAGTGGAAGCGTGTTGAACAGTCTCGGGCCTCTGATGTTGATAGTTCTCTCTTGAACACTGTGAGGGGTCGGCCAGTTATGTCCCTTATGTGTAGTGGAAGCGTGTTGAACAGTCTCGGGCCTCTGATGTTGATAGTTCTCTCTTGAACACTGTGAGGGGTCGGCCAGTTATGTCCCTTATGTGTAGTGGAAGCGTGTTGAGCAGTCTCGGGCCTCTGATGTTGATAGTTCTCTCTTGAACACTGTGAGGGGTCGGCCAGTTATGCCCCTTATGTGTAGTGGAAGCGTGTTGAACAGTCTCGGGCCTCTGATGTTGATAGTTCTCTCTTGAACACTGTGAGGGGTCGGCCAGTTATGTCCCTTATGTGTAGTGGAAGCGTGTTGAACAGTCTCGGACCTCTGGTGTTGATAGTTCTCTCTTGAACACTGTGAGGGGTCGGCCAGTTATGTCCCTTATGTGTAGTGGAAGCGTGTTGAACAGTCTCGGGCCTCTGATGTTGATAGTTCTCTCTTGAACACTGTGAGGGGTCGGCCAGTTATGTCCCTTATGTGTAGTGGATGCGTGTTGAACAGTCTCGGGCCTCTGATGTTGATAGTTCTCTCTTGAACACTGTGAGGGGTCTGCCAGTTATGTCCCTTATGTGTAGTGGAAGCGTGTTGAACAGTCTCGGGCCTCTGATGTTGATAGTTCTCTCTTGAACACTGTGAGGGGTCTGCCAGTTATGTCCCTTATGTGTAGTGGAAGCGTGTTGGACAGTCTCGGGCCTCTGATGTTGATAGTTCTCTCTTGAACACTGTGAGGGGTCGGCCAGTTATGTCCCTTATGTGTAGTGGAAGCGTGTTGAGCAGTCTCGGACCTCTGATGTTGATAGTTCTCTCTTGAACACTGTGAGGGGTCGGCCAGTTATGTCCCTTATGTGTAGTGGAAGCGTGTTGAACAGTCTCGGGCCTCTGATGTTGATAGTTCTCTCTTGAACACTGTGAGGGGTCGGCCAGTTATGTCCCTTATGTGTAGTGGAAGCGTGTTGAGCAGTCTCGGACCTCTGGTGTTGATAGTTCTCTCTCAGAGTACCTGTTGCACCTCTGCTCTTCAACGGGGGTATTCTGCACATCCTTCTGGTCTCCTAAAAATATATTTCTGTGCAGATTTGGAACTAATCCAAAATTGTCATAATGTAAATTATTATGTATCTCTCGCTTGCGCTCCAAAAAGTACAATTTGGGAGATTTTAAGTGGAGCCAATTATTTGTAGTATTGAATGCAATGAGGCAGTGAAAGTTCCCAACATGTTCTCCAGGTCGGCAAATTCTTTAGCTTTGAATGGGACTTTTAATATACAAAAAATATTCCACCCTAGTGTTTCAAAAAGCCCCATTTATACGCAAAATATAAGGATATTTACAGAATATGTAATTCTTCCTGGAGAACATGCGAACTGCTCGAAAACTGCCTTCAACTTTTCACTTGAAGGCAGTTTTCTTTCTACTGTTTCTACTACTAGTAGTATCTACAACTATTTTGTTTCTACACAATATATTCCATAGTTTACAACTGCGAGTTCTAGTTCTAATTTTCAGACTCCAGGCCCGCTTTCCTACCAATTTTCACATACAACTTCACATACAACATTAAAAACATAGCATATACTTATTTTGTTTAATATAGAAGCATATTCCAGCTTTGATCAGACTTGAGCTGAAAATAAAATATTTAGCCTTTCCCATATACACTTTTAGGTTAGGTTAGGTTAGGTTAGGCAATAATCAGGAGAAGCGTTAAGCCAGGATGAGTATTAAGCCTTTGTTAGGGACACGAGCTGGGATACGGGGACAAGGAGCTGGGATACGAGGACAAGGAGCTGGGATACGGGGACAAGGAGCTGGGATACGGGGACAAGGAGCTGGGACACGGGGACAAGGAGCTGGGATACGAGGACAAGGAGCTGGGATACGGGGACAAGGAGCTGGGATACGGGGACAAGGAGCTGGGATACGGGGACAAGGAGCTGGGATAAGGGGACAAGGAGCTGGGATACGAGGACAAGGAGCTGGGATACGGGGACAAAGAGCTGGGATACGAGGACAAGGAGCTGGGATACGAGGACAAGGAGCTGGGATACGGGGACAAGGAGCTGGGATACGAGGACAAGGAGCTGGGATACGAGGACAAGGAGCTGGGATACGGGGACAAGGAGCTGGGATACGGGGACAAGGAGCTGGGATACGGGGACAAGGAGCTAGGATACGAGGACAAGGAGCTGGGATACGAGGACAAGGAGCTGGGATACGAGGACAAGGAGCTGGGACACGAGGACAAGGAGCTGGGACACGAGGACAAGGAACTGGGATACGGGGACAAGGAGCTGGGATACGGGGACAAGGAGCTGGGATACGGGGACAAGGAGCTGGGATACGGGGACAAGAAGCTGGGATACGGGGACAAGGAGCTGGGATACGGGGACAAGGAGCTGGGATACGGGGACAAGGAGCTGGGATACGGGGACAAGGAGCTGGGATACGGGGACAAGGAGCTGGGATACGAGGACAAGGAGCTGGGATACGGGGACAAGGAGCTGGGATACGGGGACAAGGAGCTGGGATACGAGGACAAGGAGCTGGGTTAGAACATCGAGGCAAGGAGGGAAGTGCCGGACCAACCAGGTTGTAGTGGATATGCGGGCCTGCGGGCCGCTCCAACCAACAGCCTGTTGGACCAAGTTATCACAGGTCAAGCCTGGCCTCAGGCCGGGCTCGGAGAGTAGATCAACTCCCAGAACCCTCTCCAGATATGCTCCAGATATGCTCCGACTACTAGGGCCATCAGATAAGGAACGGGAGCCGGTCGGCCGAGCGGACAGCACGCTGGACTTGTGATCCTGTGGTCCCGGGTTCGATCCCGGGCGCCGGTGAGAAACAATGGGCAGAGTTTCTTTCACCCTATGCCCCCTGTTACCTAGCAGTAAAATAGGTACCTGGGAGTTAGTCAGCTGTCACGAGCTGCTTCCTGGGGTGGAGGCCTGGTCGAGGACCGGGCCGCGGGGACACTAAAAGCCCCGAAATCATCTCAAGATAACCTCAAGATAACGTTGTACCAACGTCGTAGATTCGGCATGTGTTTGGCGGGATATTAACAGTGAAACCCGCAGACTCTGGTCTGCGGGTTTTCTTCCAAGCAGAGTCGTTGCGCTGTTGCTCAATCTCAACCACCGTGCATCTATTTCATCAATCTCGTAATGTATTTTTTTGTGTCTGGATAGTGTCTATCCTGGTTGCTTAATCTCTTCATATCCGGGACCAGTCGTGTAGCACGCCTCTTCATTTTCTCAATCATCGCATTCGTGTGTGTATGTACTCACCTATTTGTACTCACCTATTTGTACTCACCTATTTGTGCTTGCGGGGGTTGAGCTCTGGCTCTTTGGTCCCGCCTCTCAACCGTCAATCAACAGGTGTACAGATTCCTGAGCCTACTGGGCTCTATCATATGTACACTTGAAACTGTGTATGGAGTCAGCCTCCACCACATCACTTCCTAATGCATTCCATTTACTAACTACTCTGACACTAGAAAAGTTCCTTCTAACGTCTCTGTGGCTCATGTGGGTACTCGGTTTCCACCTGTGTCCCCTTGTTCGCGTACCAAGTTATTGGTGCTAGTCCCAGGCTGGCGGTGGTCAGGTCAGCCGCCACAGATAAACAACACCTCATAAACCACTAGCCCCCTTGTTTGGACTCATACACGGTGTATGAGTGTATTACGGGCAAATAATACAACAACGGTGTATGGGGGATTTGAGGCTCGTGTGTTGTTCAATAAGGTTATACTGAACGTGTTTATGAACTACCATGGGAGTGGCGCGGGTGTTTAGCCACATTGTTTAAACACCTGTCCACGTCAGGTGTCACACAACACGTGTCCCAACACCTGACGTGGCGCCGCACGTGTCCCAACACCTGACGTGGCGCCGCACGTGTCCCAACACCTGACGTGGCGCCACACGTGTCCCAACACCTGACGTGGCGCCGCACGTGTCCCAACACCTGACGTGGCGCCGCACGTGTCCCAACACCTGACGTGGCGCCGCACGTGTCCCAACACCTGACGTGGCGCCACACGTGTCCCAACACCTGACGTGGCGCCACACGTGTCCCAACACCTGACGTGGCGCCACACGTGTCCCAACACCTGACGTGGCGCCGCACGTGTCCCAACACCTGACGTGGCGCCACACGTGTCCCAACACCTGACGTGGCGCCACACGTGTCCCAACACCTGACGTGGCGCCACACGTGTCCCAACACCTGACGAGAGAGTCTGATAAACACCTCCAAACGATACCTGATCAACTGGGTTATGATTTCACACATTGCATACAGCGGGATATGATAGCCTGGTTGATCATCAACCACCCCGGGGTCAGAGACCGGGCCGCGGGGCCGGTGATCCGCAGAATCACCATAAGATAAAATCATGATGACAGCATTAAGAAACATAGGTTAATATAATGGAATAATACAGAAGACACGAGAATAATGGTAGCATGCCAGGAATGGATAAATGGATGAGTATGATGATAATGGAAGTGATATACGTGATGAATGACGGCCATAGGAGGAAGACAGATGAGTAAGTGCATAATGGCCGCCTCATATATGAGGTGTGAAGATACGACCACCCAGAACCTGATTCACTAGTCACCTAGTTGTACTTAAGGGTTGAGTTTGATACCTGGTTGATGGGGTTCTGGGAGTTGTTCTACTCCCCAAGCCCGGCCCGAGGCCAGGCTTGACTTGTGAGAGTTTGGTCCTCCAGGCTGTTGGTTGATACCTGGTTGATGGGGTTCTGGGAGTTGTTCTACTCCCCAAGCCCGGCCCGAGGCCAGGCTTGACTTGTGAGAGTTTGGTCCACCAGGCTGTTGCTTGATACCTGGTTGATGGGGTTCTGGGAGTTGTTCTACTCCCCAAGCCCGGCCCGAGGCCAGGCTTGACTTGTGAGAGTTTGGTCCACCAGGCTGTTGCTTGATACCTGGTTGATGGGGTTCTGGGAGTTGTTCTACTCCCCAAGCCCGGCCCGAGGCCAGGCTTGACTTGTGAGAGTTTGGTCCACCAGGCTGTTGCTTGATACCTGGTTGATGGGGTTCTGGGAGTTGTTCTACTCCCCAAGCCCGGCCCGAGGCCAGGCTTGACTTGTGAGAGTTTGGTCCACTAGGCTGTTGCTTGGAGCGGCCCGCAGGCCCACATACCCACTACAGCCCGGTTGGTCCGGCACTCCTTGGAGGAATAAATCAAGTTTCCTCTTGAAGATGTCCACGGTTGTTCCGGCAATATTTCTTATAGTCGCTGGGAGGACGTTGAACAACCGCGGACCTCTGATGTTTATACAGTGCTCTCTGATTGTGCCTATGGCACCTCTGCTCTTCACTGGTTCTATTCTGCATTTTCTTCCATATCGTTCACTCCAGTACGTTGTTATTTTACTGTGTAGATTTGGGACCTGACCCTCCAGTATTTTCCATGTGTATATTATTTGGTATCTCTCTCGTCTCCTTTCTAGTGAGTACATTTGGAGAGCTTTGAGACGATCCCAATAATTTAGGTGCTTTATCGCGTCTATGCGTGCCGTATATGTTCTCTGTATTCCCTCTATTTCAGCAATCTCTCCTGCTCTGAAGGGGGTACCAGTAGAGCTTCGACTCTCTGGTTCCGCCTCTCAACCTTAAATCAACAGGTGTACAGGTTCCTGAGGTGTGCGCGCGCGTGTGATCCTGAGCGCGCGTCGGCGTGCGTGCATGCGCGCGCTCACACACATGCTGTCCCAGAACTAAGAGGTATGAGTTACGAGAAAAGGCTGTGGGAAATTCATCTCACGACACTGGAAGACAGAAGAATAAGGGGAGACATGATCACTACCTATAAAATTATCAGGGGGAATTGACAGGGTAAATAAAGATAAACTATTTAACAGTTTAACACTGGTGGTACGCGAACAA
>NC_091213.1:6499692-6534692 GCF_040958095.1 Procambarus clarkii
ATCTCCCAGGAACTGGAAGAACATCTCCCAGGAACTGGAAGAACATCCCCCAGGAACTGGAAGAACATCCCCCAGGAACTGGAAAAACATCCCCCAGGAACTGGAAGAACATCTCCCAGGAACTGGAAGAACATCTCCCAGGAACTGGAAGAACATCCCCCAGGAACTGGAAGAACATCCCCCAGGAACTGGAAGAACATCCCCCAGGAACGGGAAGAACATCTCCCAGGAATTGGAAGAACATCTCCCAGGAACTGGAAGAACATCTCCCAGGAACGGGAAGAACATCTCCCAGGAACTGGAAGAACATCCCCCAGGAACTGGAAGAACATCCCCCAGGAACTGGAAGAACATCCCCCAGGAACTGGAAGAACATCTCCCAGGAACTGGAAGAACATCCCCCCAGGAACTGGAAGAACATCCCCCAGGAACTGGAAGAACATCTCCCAGGAACTGGAAGAACATCTCCCAGGAACTGGAAGAACATCTCCCAGGAACTGGAAGAACATCTCCCAGGAACTGGAAGAACATCCCCCAGGAACTGGAAGAACATCCCCCAGGAACTGGAAGAACATCTCCCAGGAACTGGAAGAACATCCCCCAGGAACTGGAAGAACATCTCCCAGGAACTGGAAGAACATCTCCCAGGAACTGGAAGAACATCTCCCAGGAACGGGAAGAACATCCCCCAGGAACGGGAAGAACATCTCCCAGGAACTGGAAGAACATCCCCCAGGAACTGGAAGAACATCCCCCAGGAACTGGAAGAACATCTCCCAGGAACTGGAAGAACATCTCCCAGGAACTGGAAGAACATCCCCCAGGAACTGGAAGAACATCTCCCAGGAACTGGAAGAACATCTCCCAGGAACTGGAAGAACATCTCCCAGGAACTGGAAGAACATCTCCCAGGAACTGGAAGAACATCTCCCAGGAACGGGAAGAACATCTCCCAGGAACTGGAAGAACATCTCCCAGGAACTGGAAGAACATCTCCCAGGAACGGGAAGAACATCTCCCAGGAACTGGAAGAACATCTCCCAGGAACTGGAAGAACATCCCCCATGAAGGATGTTCATCCATTATCTCCCTCAGTTCAGCCTGAAGGAGATCATAGCAAGAGAGAGGTGTCTCCTAGCCTATCTTCCGGAACAACCGTGGACATCTTCAAGAGGAAACTAAGATAGTTTCCTCCAAGGAGTGCCGGACCAACCGGGCTGTGGTGGGTATGTGGGCCTGCGGGCCGCTCCAAGCAACAGCCTGGTGGACCAAACTCTCACAAGTCAAGCCTGGCCTCGGGCCGGGCTTGGGGAGTAGAACAACTCCCAGAACCCCATCAACCAGGTATCAACCAACAGCCTGGTGGACCAAACTCTCACAAGTCAAGCCTGGCCTCGGGCCGGGCTTAGGGAGTAGAACAACTCCCAGAACCCCATCAACCAGGTATCAACCAACAGCCTGGTGGACCAAACTCTCACAAGTCAAGCCTGGCCTCGGGCCGGGCTTGGGGAGTAGAAGAACTCCCAGAACCCCATCAACCAGGTATCAACCAACAGCCTGGTGGACCAAACTCTCACAAGTCAAGCCTGGCCTCGGGCCGGGCTTGGGGAGTAGAACAACTCCCAGAACCCCATCAACCAGGTATCAACCAACAGCCTGGTGGACCAAACTCTCACAAGTCAAGCCTGGCCTCGGGCCGGGCTTGGGGAGTAGAAGAACTCCCAGAACCCCATCAACCAGGTATCAACCAACAGCCTGGTGGACCAAACTCTCACAAGTCAAGCCTGGCCTCGGGCCGGGCTTGGGGAGTAGAAGAACTCCCAGAACCCCATCAACCAGGTATCAACCAATAGCCTGGTGGACCAAACTCTCACAAGTCAAGCCTGGCCTCGGGCCGGGCTTGGGGAGTAGAAGAACTCCCAGAACCCCATCAACCAGGTATCAACCAACAGCCTGGTGGACCAAACTCTCACAAGTCAAGCCTGGCCTCGGGCCGGGCTTGGGGAGTAGAACAACTCCCAGAACCCCATCAACCAGGTATCAACCAATAGCCTGGTGGACCAAACTCTCACAAGTCAAGCCTGGCCTCGGGCCGGGCTTGGGGAGTAGAAGAACTCCCAGAACCCCATCAACCAGGTATCAACCAACAGCCTGGTGGACCAAACTCTCACAAGTCAAGCCTGGCCTCGGGCCGGGCTTGGGGAGTAGAAGAACTCCCAGAACCCCATCAACCAGGTATCAACCAATAGCCTGGTGGACCAAACTCTCACAAGTCAAGCCTGGCCTCGGGCCGGGCTTGGGGAGTAGAACAACTCCCAGAACCCCATCAACCAGGTATCAACCAACAGCCTGGTGGACCAAACTCTCACAAGTCAAGCCTGGCCTCGGGCCGGGCTTGGGGAGTAGAACAACTCCCAGAACCCCATCAACCAGGTATCAACCAATAGCCTGGTGGACCAAACTCTCACAAGTCAAGCCTGGCCTCGGGCCGGGCTTGGGGAGTAGAACAACTCCCAGAACCCCATCAACCAGGTATCAACCAACAGCCTGGTGGACCAAACTCTCACAAGTCAAGCCTGGCCTCGGGCCGGGCTTGGGGAGTAGAAGAACTCCCAGAACCCCATCAACCAGGTATCAACCAACAGCCTGGTGGACCAAACTCTCACAAGTCAAGCCTGGCCTCGGGCCGGGCTTGGGGAGTAGAACAACTCCCAGAACCCCATCAACCAGGTATCTCTTGTCTGTGCTACAGAGACTACACCCACGGCCCACCACCAACACTACACCATGGCACCTCTGCCACGGTACACCACCAACACTACACCCTGGCACCTCTGCCACGGTACACCACCAACACTACACCCTGGCACCTCTGCCACGGTGCCCTCCCACGGAACACCAACTGTCGGAAAATCCGACACCATTTAATAATATCATACAGGCAGATAATATTGCTGTGTTGTATAAACAAGCTAACCCATAGAAAATGTAACTTGTAGTGGAATTTCCGTCTATAGAAAACGGGATATCGTTACCACACACTATTATAAATTTACCAGCTATTCTGCTGGGAATTATTCTTAAATACATTAGTCTTTGGACTTTACCATCATAAAAACATCTCATATAAATTAACTTAATTATCAGAATTAAAATAGAGTAAATGTGACCCTTCTATCACTTACTGTCATCTGGACAATGTAGGCCAGTAGCGTCAGTGAGGAGGGAGTGGTCAGCCATTGTTGTTGTTAGACCACAGAGGCGCACGGGAGCAAATTCGGCTCCTGTTAATTTCTCTTGGACGAAGTGTTATGGAAACCAAAGGTGAACCATTATCAACACGCTGTCAACAAATACAAGCTAAGTGTTCTGCCGAAACCCATTTATCTAATCATTTTTGGCCATTAATGTCAGTAGATAGGGTGAGCCAGTTAGAATACGAAATCGCCTCATACTAAAGGTAATTAAGCCTAGGGCTTTATGGTTCAATGTACAGTGTTTTCTCTGATATAGCTGTCATATATTAGGATTCTGGCTTTATAGCTAGCGCCCTTTTGACAGGTCAAGACGAGGAAGCATGCATTGTGTACCAGTTACTGGGTGATGGAAGCTACCTCAAAGAGGATAATGTGGTGTCTACATCCTGGTTATACCTGGTGGACTAAGGCCTGCTGTACAATAAGATAAGGAACCTCTTCAATGTTTAACAATATGTGTAGTTAATACTGTAGTTTGATTGGCAGCATATATATTAAATAAATATAAATCTCACAGGTAGGTTCCCACACCAACACCCACACTACACACTGACCTCTCCCACGGTACACCACCAACACCCACACTACACACTGACCTCTCCCACGGTACACCACCAACACCCAAACTACACACTGACCTCTCCCACGGTACACCACCAACACCCACACTACACACTGACCTCTCCCACGGTACACCACCAACACCCACACTACACACTGACCTCTCCCATGGTACACCACCAACACCCACACTACACACTGACCTCTCCCATGGTACACCACCAACACCCACACTACACACTGACCTCTCCCACGGTACACCACCAACACCCACACTACACACTGACCTCTCCCATGGTACACCACCAACACCCACTCTACACACTGACCTCTCCCATGGTACACCACCAACACCCACACTACACACTGACCTCTCCCATGGTACACCACCAACACCCACACTACACACTGACCTCTCCCATGGTACACCACCAACACCCACACTACACACTGACCTCTCCCACGGTACACCACCAACACCCACACTACACACTGACCTCTCCCATGGTACACCACCAACACCCACACTACACACTGACCACTCCCACGGTACACCACCAACACCCACACTACACACTGACCTCTCCCACGGTACACCACCAACACCCACACTACACACTGACCACTCCCACGGTACACCAACAACACTACACACTGACCTCTCCCACGGTACACCACCAACACCCACACTACACACTGACCTCTCCCACGGTACACCACCAACACCCACACTACACACTGACCACTCCCACGGTACACCACCAACACCAACACTACACACTGACCTCTCCCATGGTACACCACCAACACCCACACTACACCCTGATCTCTCCCACGGTACACCACCAACACCCACACTACACCCTGACCTCTCCCACGGTACACCACCAACACTACACACTGACCTCTCCCACGGTACACCACCAACACCAACACTACACACTGACCTCTCCCATGGTACACCACCAACACCCACACTACACCCTGACCTCTCCCACGGCCCACCACCAACACCCACACTACACCCTGACCTCTCCCACGGTACACCACCAACACCCACACTACACCCTGACCTCTCCCACGGTACACCACCCACACTACACCCTGACCTCTCCCACGGTACACCACCCACACTACACCCTGACCTCTCCCACGGTACACCACCCACACTACACCCTGACCTCTCCCACGGTACACCACCCACACTACACCCTGACCTCTCCCACGGTACACCACCCACACTACACCCTGACCTCTCCCACGGTACACCACCCACACTACACCCTGACCTCTCCCACGGTACACCACCCACACTACACCCTGACCTCTCCCACGGCCCACCACCAACACTACACCCTGACCTCTCCCACGGTACACCACCAACACTACACCCTGACCTCTCCCACGGTACACCACCAACACTACACCCTGACCTCTCCCACGGTACACCACCAACACTACACCCTGACCTCTCCCACGGCCCACCACCAACACTACACCCTGACCTCTCCCACGGCCCACCACCAACACTACACCCTGACCTCTCCCACGGCCCACCACCAACACTACACCCTGACCTCTCCCACGGCCCACCACCAACACTACACCCTGACCTCTCCCACGGCCCACCACCAACACTACACCCTGACCTCTCCCACGGCCCACCACCAACACTACACCCTGACCTCTCCCACGGCCCACCACCAACACTACACCCTGACCTCTCCCACGGCCCACCACCAACACTACACCCTGACCTCTCCCACGGCCCACCACCAACACTACACCCTGGCACCTCTCCAACCAACCCCCCGTCTAAATAGGGTGGCACTCTCGGGGTACTGACCACTATCTTTTATCTATCTCTCTCCTTTCCTACTTCCCAGCTAATAACTAACCCCCATTTTGTTGGGGGGGGGGGGAGTAAAGAGGAAGGAGAGGCACAGGTGAAGGGAAGTATAGAAGTGGGAAATACAGTGAGAGGTATGAAAGCAGGCGGCGGGCTGTCCGCCTTGCTGACACGATGTGTGGGTGTTGGCAGCTAAGCTAAGCTGGCTCCCTCTTGTCAGGGAGCTGTGAGTGTGTGAGAGGTTCTTCACATGTGTTTCACCATATATGTGGATGTCTATAGATGAATACTGATGAACTGTAGATGAATACATTCATATATACACACCCTGATGTTTCCTCACATGTTGTTCTGTTTAAGGCTATTTATTTCTATTATTATGTATTGATTTATACACACACACACACACACAATATATATATATATATATATATATATATATATATATATATATATATATATATATATATATATATATATACTCAATTTCTTTCAGTTATTGGGGAAAGGATTTCTGTTCAGTATTTCATCTGGGAATTATGTACTGTGGGGCGGGGTTTTCATCTAGTAAGTCGAGGCTCTTGGGTCACCAGCTGTGGGAGTGGGGCGTCTCATCTTGGGCCACCAGCTGTGGGAGCGGGGCGTCTCATCTTGGGTCACCAGCTGTGGGAGTGGGGCGTCTCATCTTGGGCCACCAGCTGTGGGAGCGGGACGTCTCATCTTGGGCCACCAGCTGTGGGACCGGGGCGTCTCATCTTGGGCCACCAGCTGTGGGAGTGGGGCGTCTCATCTTGGGCCACCAGCTGTGGGAGTGGGGCGTCTCATCTTGGGCCACCAGCTGTGGGAGTGGGGCGTCTCATCTTGGGCCACCAGCTGTGGGAGTAAGGCGTCTCATCTTGGGCCACCAGCTGTGGGAGTGGGGCGTCTCATCTTGGGCCACCAGCTGTGGGAGCGGGGCGTCTCATCTTGGGCCACCAGCTGTGGG
This sequence comes from Procambarus clarkii, assembly GCF_040958095.1. Taxonomy (NCBI): domain Eukaryota; kingdom Metazoa; phylum Arthropoda; class Malacostraca; order Decapoda; family Cambaridae; genus Procambarus; species Procambarus clarkii. Next base: position 6,506,345 of record NC_091213.1, read on the forward strand.
AGCGGGGCGTCTCATCTTGGGCCACCAGCTGTGGGAGTGGGGCGTCTCATCTTGGAGTAATCTTTCTAACATTGGGTCCTCTAACATTTGGATGGTGTTCCACACCCTGATGGCTTGGTGCTGCAGTCTGATGTTTAGTGGCTGTATGTTCAGGAGTTCATGGAGCTCCTGGATTGTCTGATCATATGGTGGACGGTGTTTTGCTGCTCTCCTTAGCGCCTTATTTTGTACTGCTTGCAGTTTCTGCATGTTAGTTTTCTTTATGGTGTGTAGTGGTACTGGGGGATATTCTAGATGCGGCCGAACTAGAGCCTTATATAGGTGGATCTGAATATTTGTACTGAGGCTTCGGAATCTCCTCAGTTTTCCTAAGGCTGCTTTGGCTTTGTTTAGTCGGTCCATTACGTGAATTTGTATCCCTGTTCTATTTATCATAAGTCCCAGTATTCTGCCTACCTCCGCGTATTGGATCGGATGGTTGTCAAGGATGATGGGGTCCGGGTTTCTTTTTGCAATGTGTATTATCTGAAACTTTTATTTGTTGGTGCTAATTTTCCATTGTTTCTCAAAGTTGTTTATGGATTCAATTGCTGCCTTGGTCTTGTCGGCTAGTAGCGGCTTTGATGGGCCCGGTTGGCATATTATTTGGGTGACATCGTCAGCGTATGTGATGTATTCTCCGTGTTGGGGTTGGGGCAGGTCAGCTGTATATATGTTGAATAGAGTGGGGGAGAGGCAGCTTCCTTGTGGTACTCCACTTTTCAGTTCTATTACGTCACCCAAGTAGCTGCTGATATTAAGTCTAGCAGTTGTGTTGTGTTACTCCTATTTACCCTCCTCCTTCCCTTCCAATCTTTCCTCTTCCCCTACCTCCCTCCCTCCTATCTTGAGGTTATCTTGAGATGATTTCGGGGCTTTAGTGTCCCCGCGGCCCGGTCCTCGACCAGGCCTCCACCCCCAGGAAGCAGCCCGTGACAGCTGACTAACACCCAGGTACCTATTTTACTGCTAGGTAACAGGGGCATAGGGTGAAAGAAACTCTGCCCATTGTTTCTCGCCGGCGCCTGGGATCGAACCCACAGGATCACAAGTCCAGCGTGCTGTCCGCTCGGCTGACCGGCTCCCTACCATCCATTCCTCGCAATATGCCCCAAGAGATGACACTGAAGGGTGTTTACTAACACTAATGGGAGGACAGATGACCCGCAGTAATTAAGATACATTGTAATTACCCAAAACTTGCCTCCCTGTAACGTCACAGGCAAAAGAGGGTATACCTTTCATACCTCTCACTGTATTTCCCCTGAACTGTATGTTTAACACATCTCTAACCCTGTCCATGGAGGACAGAAGAAAATGTATATATGCTGGTTAGCATTGTAAATGTCTGGCCACGTCTGTGGTAGAAACAAAATTATTTCCCACTTCTAAACGTCCCTTCACCTATGCCTCTCCTTCCTCTTTAACACCCCCCCCCTCCCCCACAAAAAAGAGGGGGGGGGGGGTTATCTTGAGATGGGGGGCGTGGCTCCTACTATTCAATAGCTACAACACGACACATTTCACACTGCACATTCCCTCGCCAGCACATCTCAGCGGCCCTCACAGTCAGGGCGTCTCGTGGCCTCCGGGCAACGGGTAAGTGGGTCATTTTTTGTCATAGTATCAGAGGAACCCCTTGTGGGTCCCAGTGACGGGCCCTGTCACCGCTCCCACACCACCACAACCCCTCCCACGCACCCCCCCCCCACACACACACACACACGACCGGAGTCATTGCTGTAAACAACCGATGCTCGAAAGGCGGGATCCAAGAGTCAATGCTCGATCCTGCAGACACAACTAGGTGAGTACACAGACGCGCCACACACACACAACACACACACACACACACACACACACACACACACACACACACACACACACACACACACGCAACTCCCCCCCCCCCCCCCACACACACACACGCAACTCCCCCCCCCCCCCCCACACACACACGCGCAACTCCCCCCCCCCCAAACACACACGCAACTCCCCCCCCCCCACACACCACAGGTACATACATATAGCTGTACCCATGTGTGGCAGCGTCTACGCGTGTGCTGGTGGTACTGGAGAACCAACTGGTGGTTATCTTGAGGTTATCTTCAGATGATTTCGGGCCTTTAGTGTCCCCGCGGCCCGGTCCTCGACCAGGCCTCCACCCCCAGGAAGCAGCCCGTGACAGCTGACTAACTCCCAGGTACCTATTTACTGCTAGGTAACAAGCGCACCAGGGTGAAAGAAACTCTGTCCATCGTTTCTCTCCGGCACCCGGGATCGAACCCACAGGATCACGCGTCCAGTGTTCTGTCCGCTCAGCCACCAGCTCCCACCGGTGTATACCACTTCCTGCACCCCAGTATCATGATGGATGCAAGCGCTGGCCTAGACCTCACTGTCTCGGATCTACCGAATGTTGTAGTTGTTCTCGGTAAATTACTGCCCCTCACTCATGCTACTCAGAGGCAACACAAGGTGATAATCTTAGGTTAGGTGGGCAGGAAATTCTCATAAAGTTTCAAAACGTTATGAAAAACGTTAATTGAAAGTTCCTCTTCTAAGCTGTCCGAGTAAGCCGGACGACTCAAACAGAAAACGGAACAGTACGTCACTTTTGTGAGTCGATTTCGTTTCAAATTACGTCCAAATTTGGACATAGTGCGCATACGAGCCAAAAGTAACATTATGTTTAAGAGGACGGGTTGAGCTCAACTCACTTTGGTTACCTCACCAGCGATGAGCAGCAGAACGAAGGGGCACAGGCGCAAGTTGGAAAGACAGACTTAAGAAAACATAGAAATACAGCGAGGGAGCTAAGCAAAATGGATACAAACTACCATCATGCAAGTCAAGATCATGGCACCACACAGTTCTCGAACTTGGGCAGTTATACATGTACCGGATACAAAAGCCCTGAGGCGGCACTCAAGAGCTAGATATGGCTCACCTTAGGCAAGGAGATATAATCCCTCCCACACCACCCCGCCAGGGACCACTATGGACCACAAGGGACCATTAGGGACCACAAGGGACCACTAGGGACCACCAGGGACCGCCAGGAACCGCCAGGGGCCACTAGGGACCGCCAGAAACCGCCAGGAACCGCCAAGGACCACTAGGGACCGCCAGGGGCCACTAGGGACCGCCAGGGACCACCAGGGACCGCCAGGGACCACCAGTAGAGACCGCCAGGGACCACTAGGGACCGCCAGGGACCACACCTGTGATGGGGGTCTCCTTGAGTGCAACAGTGGGCGAACCTTCCGTCCTCACCAGCTGGTGTCATCTGAGGACAATTATCAACACAATAATTAGACCCTGAACTGTCTTGCTTCTTGCGTCTGTCTCGTTATCCTTCTTGAGGTTATCTTGAGATGATTTCGGGGCTTTAGTGTCCCCGCGGCCCGGTCCTCGACCAGGCCTCCACCCCCAGGAAGCAGCCCGTGACAGCTGACTAACACCCAGGTACCTAATTTACTGCTAGGTAACAGGGGCATAGGGTGAAAGAAAGTCTGCCCATTGTTTCTCGCCGGCGCCTGGGATCGAACCCGGGACCGCAGGATCACAAGACCCGCGTGCTGTCCGCTCGGCCGACCGGCCCCCTCCTGGACCAATAACATTATTATTATTATTATTATTATTATTATTATTATTATTATTATTATGTAGTAGTAGTAGTAGTAGTAGTAATAGTTGTAGTATTATCACTTAAATCACAAGGGTGTGATATCAATATGGGGAAATCATTGCATCACTCCTGGGGACCTGACAGCTGAGTGGACAGCGCTCGGGATACGTAATCCTGAGGGTCCGGATTCGATCCCCGGTAGAGGCGGAAACAAATGGGAAGTTTCTTTCATCATGATGTAACTATTCATTTAGCAGTAAATAGGTACCTGGGAGTTAGACAGCTGCTATGGGCTGCTTCCTGGGGGAGAGTAACAAAAAGGAGGCCTGGTCGAGGACCGGGCCGTGGGGACGCTAAGCCCCGATATCTCAAGATAACCAAGATAATCTCCAGGGAATGGAACCAATGATCTGGGACACATGAGCTGCACGCCTAACCGACTGCACCATGATGTGCTCTAAGTAATTTAACCTGAGAGTCCAGGGAATCCACTATGGGGGACTTGGAGCCTCGAGTTTATACCACATCCCCGGACTGCTCCAATGACTTTTACATTATTAATGTTACTGATATTGTATTATTCTAAATGTAGGGAACAGAAGCAGCCACTCTTCGTAGCCTTCATAGATCTGAAGGAGGCCTCCGACCTCGTCAGCAGGGATGGCCTGTTCAAGATCCTCCCCAAGATCGGATGTCCACCCAGGCTCCTCAGCATCATCAGATCCTTCCACCAGAACATGAAGGACACCGTGGTCTATGGCGGCTTAATATCAGACGCCTTCGACATCCGAAGTGGAGTAAAGCAGGGCTGCGTCCTGGCTCCAACCCTATTCGGGATTTTCTTCGCAGTTATGCTGCATCACGCCTTCGGATCTGTCACGGAAGGCATCTACCTGCGGACCAGGTCGGATGGAAAGCTCTTTAACCTCGCCAGGCTGAGAGCCAAGACGACGGTTCGACTGAGGTGTCTGCGCGACTTCCTTTTTGCCGACGACGCAGCAGTCACTGCCCACTCAGCTGAAGACCTCCAACGGCTCATAACCCGCTTCAGCGAGGCCTCTCAGGCTTTCGGAGTCATCATCAGCCTGAAGAAAAACACAAGTCATGGGACAAGGAGTGGACTCCCCACCTGACATCGGCATCTCCGATTCCAAACTGGAAGTCGTTCACGACTTCGTGTACCTGGGCTCCACAATCTCTGACTCCTCCTCTCTTGATACGGAGCTAAAATGCATCGATAAGGCATCTACTACCATGTCCAGACTGACAAAGAGTATGGGCCAACAATAGGCTGACTGAGTATACAAGACTGAGATCCAGGTTTACAGAGCCTGTGTCCTGAGCACGCTCATATATGGCAGTGAGTCTTGGACACTCCGCGCCCGTCAGGAAAGACAGCTGAATGCCTACCACATGCGCTGCCTTCGACACATCTTGGACATCACCTGGCACGACAAGGTGACAAACAACAACGTCTAGGGAAGAGCAAGAATCACCAGCATGTACACAATGCTGAAACAGAGACGAATGCGCTGGCTCGGGCACGTTGTGCGAATGGACGACGGCAGGATCCCCAAGGATCTCCTGTACGGAGAGCTGAGGCAGGGAAAGCGTCCAACAGGCAAGCCTCAGCTACGGTGCAAAGACGTATGCAAAAGGGACCTGAAAGCCATGGACGTCGATCTTGCTATACGGAAGACACAGGCTGCAGACCGTTCAGCCTGGAGGCAGTCTGTTCAAAGAGGTCTCTCCAAGTTCGAGGAGTCACTTGCCAAGGAATCGGACGCTAAGAGACAGAGAAGGAAAGCTGGTAGCCAGGAAGACAGACCAGAATCGGACTTCGTTTGTGCTCGGTGTGTGAAGGACTGCCACTCTGGGATTGGCCTCATCAGTCACACCAGACGCTGCACCAGGATTGACAACTAGGGCGCAACTCCATAGTCTCCCGAGACTGAAGGAGGCCTACTACTACTATTATTCTAAATAATACAACAATTCATTCTTACATTGAACAAATCCACAAGGGCCACAACTGAGAGTTCGAACCTACGTCCGAGAGGATTCCAGACACACCTTAATGGACTGTGCCACAACATGGTAAAAGAATTACAACCGGAAGTGCAACTGCCCTCACTGGTAGGCAGGGCAGTGTTTGGGCAGTTGCAGTCCCGGTTGTAATTCTTTTACCATGTCGGAGCACAGTCAATTAAGGTACGTCTTGGATCCTTTCGGATGTAGGTTCGAACCCTCATCACGGCCGTTTGTGGATTTGTTCATTTGATGCATCATGCTATTGTGATTCCTGTGTGTATTCTTTACACTCTTACAAGAATGTGAAAACTTTTGTAAAACAAAAAAAAAGTATCATTGTCCATTACATTTTGAAATTATATTAGATCATGGTGAGTGTTCTTACGATTATATTACGGCATAATCTTACATTTAAAGAGAAGGAACATTTTGTACGATAATATAATTATAACACTTCGGCGCTAAAGAATATCTTGAATGCGTTACATTATCCCTTGTCCTGTGCGTGTGTGTGTGTGTGTGTGTGTGTGTTTACTAGTTGTGTTTTTGCGGGGGTTGATCTTTGCTCTTTCGGCCCGCCTCTCAACTGTCAATCAACTGTTTACTAACTACTATTTTTTTTTTCCCACACACCACACACACACACACACCCCAGGAAGCAGCCCGTGACAGCTGACTAACTCCCAGGTACCTATTTACTGCTAGGTAACAGGGGCACTTAGGGTGAAAGAAACTTTGCCCATTTGTTTCTGCCTCGTGCGGGAATCAAACCCGCGCCACACAATTACGAATCCTGCGCGCTATCCACCAGGCTACGAGGCCCCTATGTGTGTGTGTGTGTGTGTGTGTGTGTGTGTGTGCGTGTGTGTATATTGTGTGTGTGTATTGTGTGTGTGTGTGTGAGGCCTGTGAGCATGGTGTACTCACTTAATTGTGCTTGTGGGGGTTGAGCTCTGGCTCTTTGGTCCCGCCTCTCAACTGTCAATCAACTGGCGTACAGATTCCTGAGCCTATTGGGCTCTATCATATCTACATTTGAAACTGTGTATGGAGTCAGTCTCCACCACATCACTGCCTAATGCATTCCATCCGTTAACTACTCTGACACTGAAAAAGTTCTTTCTAACGTCTCTGTGGCTCATCTGGGTACTCAGTTTCCACCTGTGTCCCCTTGTTCGTGTTCCACCCGCGTAGGTGTTTTATCTCGTCTATGTGTGCCGTATATGTTCTCTGTATTCCCTCTATTTCAGCCGGTCGGCCGAGCGGACAGTACACTGCACTTGTGATCCTGTGGTCCCGGGTACGATCCCGGGCACCGGCGAGAAACAATGGGCAGAGTTTCTTTCACCTTATGCCCCTGTTACCTAGCAGTAAAATAGGTACCTGGGTGTTAGTCAGCTGTCACGGGCTGCTTCCTGGGAGTGGAGGCCTGGTCGAGGACTGGGCCGCGGGGACACTAAAAACCCCGAAATCATCTTAAGATAACTTGTTAGAATTTTGTAGGTAGTGATCATGTCTCCCCGAGCGCTCCTATCTTCCAGCGACGTGAGGTGCATTTCCCGCAGCCTTTCCTCCTAACTCGTGCCTCTAAGTTCTGGGACTAGCCTAGTGGCATACCTCTGAACTTTTTCCAGCTTCGTCTTGTGCTTGACAAGGTACGGGCTCCATGCTGGGGCCGCATACTCCAGGATTGGCCTGGTTGATACCTGGTTGATGGGGTTCTGGGAGTTGTTCTACTCCCCAAGCCCGGCCCGAGGCCAGGCTTGACTTGTGAGAGTTTGGTCCTCCAGTATCTTCCAGGTGTATATTATTTGATATCTCTCTCGTCTTCTTTCTAGTGAGCACATTTGGAGGGCTTTGAGACGATCCCAATAATTTAGGTGCTTTATTGCGTCTATGTGTGCCGTATATGTTCTCTGTATTCCCTCTATTTCAGCAATCTCTGCTGCTCTGAAGGGGGAAGTGAGTACTGAGCAGTACTCAAGACGGGACAACACAAGTGACTTGAAGAGTACAACCATTGTGATGGGATCCCTGGATTTGAAAGTTCTCGTAATCCATCCTATCATTTTTCTGGCTGACGCAATATTTGCTTGGTTATACTCCTTAAACGTTAGGTCGTCGGACATTATTATTCCCAAATCCTTTACATGCTGTTTTCCTACTATGGGTACATTTGATTGTGTTTTGTACTCTGTATTATGTTTAATTTCCTCATTTTTACCGTACCTGAGTACCTGGAATTTATCACTGTTAAACATCATGTTATTTTCTGATGCCCAGTCGAAAACTTTATTAATATCAGCTTGAAGTTTTTCAATGTCTTCTGCCGAGGTAATTTTCATACTGATTTTTGTGTCATCTGCAAAGGATGATACGAAGCTGTGACTTGTATTTTTGTCTATATCTGATATGAGAATAAGGAAAAGCAGCGTTGCAAGGACTGTACCCTGAGGTACAGAGCTTTTAACTGCACTTGGACTAGATTTTATATGGTTGACCGTTACTTGCTGAGTCCTGTTTGACAGAAAACTGAGTATCCAGCGTCCTACTTTACCGGTTATTCCCATTGACTTCATTTTGTGTGCTATCACCCCATGGTCACATTTATCGAAAGCCTTTGCAAAGTCCGTGTATATCACATCAGCATTCTGTTTTTCTTCTAATGCCTCAGTGACTTTGTCGTAGTGCTCAAGTAGCTGTGAGAGGCACGATCTTCCCGTTCGAAATCCATGTTGGCCTGGGTTGTGAAGGTCATTGGTCTCCATGAAATTGGTGACCTGACTCCTAATCACTCTCTCAAATACTTTTATGATGTGCGATGTTAGTGCAACTGGTCTATAATTCTTTGCCAATGCTTTGCTCCCTCCCTTGTGTAGAGGGGCTATGTCTGCTACTTTAAGTGCATCTGGTATCTCCCCCGTGTCCAAGCTCTTCCTCCACACTATACTGAGTGCCTGTGCTACCGGCACTTTGCATTTCATTATAAATATTGAATTCCATGAGTCTGGACCTGGGGCCGAGTGCATGGGCATGTTTTCAATTTCTCTTTCAAAATTTAGTGCGCTCGTCTTTATATCAGTTATATTTACAGGGGTTTGAATATCCCGCATAAAGAAATTGTCTGGATCTTCCACCTTCATGTTGTTTATTGGAGTGCTAAACATGTCCTCATACTGCTTTTTTAGGATATGTGCCTTACATATGTGGTAATACAAGATTCTGAAAGATTCCTTACACAGGTTGCAGGCAGTCCTGGCGTTAGCCAGCGTTACATACGCCGCCGATGTTATTCTTTTGAAGTGAGCTTCAGGAGACAGGTTTGGCGTGATATCAACTAGATCTTTCTCTCTGTCCGTTTCATGAAGGACTTCATCTCCCATTCGGTATCCTGTGTCTGGCCTCCTGTTTCCATCGCCTAGTTTCATTACCTTACATTTACTTGGGATGAACATTAGCAGCCATTTGTTGGACCATTTATTCAGTCTGCCTAGGTCATCCTGTACCCTCATACTATCTTCCTCTGTCTTAGTCCTTATAATTTTTGCATCATCAGTAGACAATGAGAGGAACGAGTCTATTTCCTCTGGGAGATCATTTACATGTATCAGAAACACTATGGGTCCAATGACTGAACCCTACGGGACTCCACTGGTGACGCCTCGCCAATCTGAGGCCTCACCCCTCATAGTGACTCGTTGTCTCCTGTTGCTTAGGTACTCCCTTATCCAATGGAGTACCATAACTTTCACTCCTGTCTGCATCTCCAGCTTGTGCACTAGTCTCTTGTGTGGTACTGTGTCAAAGGCTTTCTGGCAATCCATAAAAAATGGTCTGCCCATCCCTCTCTTCCCTGCCTGATTTTTGTTGAATGGTAATAGAATTAAATTAATCCTGTGAGGCAGGACTTGCCATCCTGAACCCATGTTGATGCTGTGTCACAAAGTTCTTCCGCTCCAGATGCTCCCCTAGTTATTGTCGCACAATCTTCTCCATCAACTTGCATGGTATGCAAGTTACGGACACTGGCCTGTAGTTCAGTGCCTCCTGTCTATCCCCCTTCTTGTACATCGTGATTACATTAGCCATCTTCCAAATTTTGGACAGTTCACCTGTTTTCAGTGATTTGTTGTACACCATGGAGAGTGGCAGGCACAGTGCTTCTGCGAGTTCCCTTAGTATCCAAGGCGAGATTCAATCCGGGCCTATAGCCTTTGTCACATCCAACTCTAGCAAAAGCTTCCTTACCTCCCCACTGGTAATTCCGAACTCCTCTAGTGGTGCCTGATTAACTATTCCCTCTTCTTATCTCTGGAAATTCTCCTTGCTCTAATGTGAAGACCTCCTAGAATTTCTTATTGAGTTCCTCGCACACTTCCTTGTTTGTTGTGAATCTGTCTGCCCCTATCCATAGTTTCATTACCTGTTCCTTCACCGTTGTTTTCCTCCTGGTGTGGTTGTGCCGCAATTTAGGTTGAGTCTTTGCCTCGCTCGCTATGTTATTTTCGTATTGTCCTGCCTCTCTTCTCACCCTGACGTATTCATTCCTGGTACTCTGGTATCTTTCTCTGCTTCCAAATGTCCTATTGTTTCTCCACGCCCTTTTACTCAGTTGCTTTGCTAGCTTACATCTCTGATTAAACCATGGGTTTCTCATCTGCATTTCACTGTTTTCCTTTTGAGCTAGGACAAACTTGTTTGCTGCATCCTTGCATTTCTGCGTGATGAAGTCCATGCTGACCTGGCCATGCTGACGGGCCCCAACCAGGCCATACTGACGGGCCCCACCAGGCCATACTGACGGGCCCAACCAGGCCATACTGACGTGCCCCAACCTGGCCATACTGACGGGCCCCAACCTGGCCATACTGACGGGCCCCACCAGGCTATACTGACGGGCCCCACCAGGCCATACTGACGGGCCCCACCAGGCCATACTGACGGGCCCCACCAGGCCATACTGACGGGCCGCAACCTGGCCATACTGACGGGCCCCAACCTGGCCATGCTGACGGGCCCCAACCAGGCCATACTGACGGGCCCCACCAGGCCATACTGACGGGCCCAACCAGGCCATACTGACGGGCCCCACCAGGCCATACTGACGGGCCCCACCAGGCCATACTGACGGGCCCAACCAGGCCATACTGACGGGCCCCACCAGGCCATACTGACGGGCCCTACCAGGCCATACTGACGGGCCCCACCTGGCCATGCTGACGGTATATAGGGAGCCAGGCAAGACAAGGACCGCGCCACCATCTCCTCCACAACACTATCAAACACTTCAACATACACTTTACGGGCGAGAGTAATCACCGTTACAAATGGCTGGCGTCCAGCAGCGCCCCGCGTGATTTATCAAAGACCCGAGACACTGTGCAACTCTACTGGAATTTGATGTTAATAGAGTTGCAATTGAAAATTCAATGTAGTAGCAGTTAAGATAAGGATAATGGTGTCGAAGCGTTGAGGCTGACTAATTACGTTCTGCAACTTGAGTGGAAGGAAAATGACTTTTGTCTTGCATTTTATACAATTTATAATAGAAATTATTGTAGACAAATTGCTGACCTGTTAATTTTTTTGGTTAATTAGTATTTATTTAAAATCCCGAGGGCCTCGTCCAGTAGTTAGTGAGCTGATATATCAATTGTCTTAACAAGCCAATGGTTTCGTACCATATTACCTTGACCAACAAAATAGCAGCAGTTTACACACAGAGATCACACTAACGTGATGCATCAAATGAACAAATCCACAAGGGCCGTGACGAGGATTCGAACCTGCGTCCGGGAGCATCCCAGACACTGCCTTAATCGACTGAGCTACGACAGGGTAAAAGGGTTGAAACCGAAGTTCTTCTGAACTTACTGGATCCCGTAGCCTCTCCGAGGCACAAACCAGGCTTTTACACAACCCCCCCCCCCTTTTACCCTGTCGTAGCTCAGTCGATTAAGACAGTGTCTGGGATGCTCCCGGACGCAGGTTCGAATCCTCGTCACGGCCCTTGTGGATTTGTTCAGCAGCAGTTTAGTTGTGCACTTACCAGGATATTCTGTCAAGCGGCCACAACCTCCGTTGCAACACATTGCAATGTTTACACCATCAAATTTATTGGTGGAAAATTTGCACTTTTGCGTTGCAATGGCCACGTTAGGGTTAGTAACAGCCAGTAAGCAGGCGAGGCGTCACAACAACGTGGCTAAAAAATGTTGACCAGACCACACACTAGACAACCCGTTCTCGTACTTGCTTCTGTCAATATTGGCTTATTTAATAGGTGCATATGTGACATACTAATTGATTGTGAATATTTTAGTTTACCTTGAAATGCTTCATAGAAAACACCGACGTTACCTAACCTTCTTAGTATGTTAAGATAAGCATCTTATTGCTTCTTATTTACAATTATTACTTAACCTATCAACGGTATAGGTTAAGTAATAATTGTAATTTCGAAGCAATAAGATGCTTATCTTAACATACTAAGAAGGTTAGGTGAGGTCGGTGTTTTCTATGAAGCATTTCAAGGTAAACTAAAATATTCACAATCAATTAGTATGCCACATATGCACTTATTAAATAAGCCAATATTGACCACAAGCAAGTGCGAGAACGGGTTGCACTAGAAAGTGAAGGGACGACGACATTTCGGTCCGTCCTGGACCATTCTAAAGTCGATTGTGAGAATGGTCCAGGACGGACCGAAACGTCGTGTCTTTACTTTCTAGTGTGTGGTCTGGTCAACAACAGTCAGTAACAGCATCGTTGAAGGTACCAATGGCGTCGTTGTTGATGTCTGTGGCACACTGCTCGTGGGGCCAGGTTCACGAAGCAGTTACGCAAGTACTTACGAACGTGTACATCTTTCCTCAATCTTTGACGGCTTTGGTTACATTTATTAAACAGTTTACAAGCATGAAAACTTGCCAATCAACTGTTGTTATTGTTATAAACAGCCTCCTGGTGCTTCGCAGCTCATTCACTGTTTAATAATTGTAAACAAAGCCGCCAGAGATTGAGAAAAGATGTACAGGTTCGTAAGTGCTTGCGTAACTGCTTCGTGAATCTGGCCCCTGGTCCTCGGCTCTCCCCTACTCAGAGGATTTATTATTGAAAAATGAACGAGTTTTGTAATTTATGACCAAAATATGTTGCGTCTCACCATCTGCGGTCCATGGGGGGGGGGGGGTAATTACGATATTTCTCAGGGGAACAAATCTTTAAATTATATATATATATTAAATCAACGCTATATTTCAGTGGCCATGTTGACACCAGATCAAATATTTGGCTTTTCTTTCGCGTTGCATTTCTTTACTAACAAATGACACTAGCAGTGTTTCCACGTGTTCATAGACCTATATCTCAGACTTGGAAACCAGTTACCCAGGACCATAACTACCCACACACCTAACCAGTTACCCAGGACCATAACTACCCACACACCTGCGGTAATACAATACTGCCAACACAACACCAATCCGGCACTCGGAAATTGCATCTTTCATCACTGATTTCAAGACAGTATCTCGGAGTCAAGTCATTAACATGTACTCTGTATGTGTGTGTGTGTGTGTGTGTGTGTGTGTGTGTGTGTGTGTGTGTGTATATATATATATATATATATATATATATATATATATGTATATACATATATATATATATATATATATATATATATATATATATACATATATATATATATATATATATATATATATATACATATATATATATATATATATATATATATATATATATACATATATATATATATATATATATATATATATATATATATATATATATATATATATATATATATATATTAGTATATTTTGGTAGCAGTCTTTCCTGTAGACATATATTATTAAATATGACCGAAAAAGTAAGATTAATAATTCTAACACGAATTTTCTCGATCTTTCGTACGTTTCTTTTCACTGTTGGTGGTAATTCAAAAATCAATTCTCCAAAATTCATTTTTATTTCTAGTCTGATGCGACACTTGAGCGCGTTTCGTAAAACTTATTACATTTTCAAAGACTTTTAAAGTCTTTGAAAATGTAATAAGTTTTACGAAACGCGCTCAAGTGTCGCATCAGACTAGAAATAAAAATGAATTTTGGAGAATTGATTTTTGAATTACCACCAACAGTGAAAAGAAACGTACGAAAGATCGAGAAAATTCGTGTTAGAATTATTAATCTTACTTTTTCGGTCATATTTAATAATATATATATGTCTCTCTCTCTCTCTCTCTCTCTCTCTCTCTCTCTCTCTCTGTCTCTGTCACGAGTGGGAACTACTGGTACTCCACGGAGTTGGGCCAGACAGAGAGAGAGAGAGAGAGAAGAGAGAGACAGAGAGAGAGAGGAGAGAGAGAGAGAGAGAGAGACAGAGAAGAGAGAGAGAGAGAGACAGACAGAGAGAGAGAGGAGAGAGAGAGAGAGAGAGAGAGAGAGAGAAGAGAGAGAGAGAGAGAGAGAGAGAGAGAGAGAGAGAGAGAGAGAGAGAGAGAGAGACAGAGAAGAGAGACAGAGAAGAGAGAGAGAAGAGAGACAGAGAAGAGAGAGAGGAGAGAGAGACAGAGAAGAGAGAGAGAGAGACAGAGAAGAGAGAGAGGAGAGAGAGACAGAGAAGAGAGAGAGAAGAGAGAAAGATTCCTTACTCAGAAAACCTTCTTCTTGAAAGGTCAGGGAATCAAAACAAAAACTAGGCAATAATAGGCAGGCCAAGAAGGTCAGGTTGAAGGGTCACCAACAGCATTAGAGTGAGTTGAAGGATTATTTTGGACGGGGTTTGAAGGCCTCGTTCTCGAAGCACTCTGACCTATAAAGTTGGCCAAGAGACCAGCAGGGGCCAGATTCACGAAGCAGTTACTCAAGCACTTACGAACCTGAACATCTTTTCTCAATCTTTGGCGGTTTTGTTTACAATTATTACACAGTTAATGAGCTCCGAAGCACCAGGAGGCTGTTTATAACAATAACAACAGTTGATTGGCAAGTTTTCATGCTTGTAAACTGTTTAATAAATGTAACCAAAGCCGCCAAAGATTGAGGAAAGATGTACACGTTCGTAAGTGCTTGCGTAACTGCTTCGTGATCCTGGCTCGCGTTACCAGGAGCACTTGTACGAAATCACCACACTGGGAAAGGCTCAAGAGACCATGTGAGAACATAAGAACAAACGAATAAAGGTAACTGCAGAAGGCCTATTGGCCCATACGAGGCAGCTCCTATTTCTAACCACTTAAGCACCTATTTAAGTCTCCCCTCTTCTCTCCATTTTCCACTCATTTCTCCATTTTTTTTTTTTTTTTTTTGAGATATATACAAGAGTTGTTACATGGTTGTAGAGCCACTAGTATGCGTAGCGTTTCGGGCAGGTCCCTGGAATACGATCCCCTGCCGCGAAGAATCGTTTTTTCATCCAAGTACACATTTTACTGTTGCGTTAAACAGAGGCTACAATTAAGGAATTGCGCCCAGTAAATCCTCCCCGGCCAGGATACGAACCCATGACATAGCGCTCGCGGAACGCCAGGCGAGTGTCTTACCACTACACCACGGAGACTGTAACAAATGCAACTGTTTTCTCTAACCAGAAACTTGTGCATAAAGATAACCCGATAACATGTATAGGTCGATGGCACAGAGAACGTCGATATCACGAGGCTATCATTTGTACCAGCACGTCGCTTTTTTAACGTATTGGCCAATTACGTAACATAATGACGTATTAGGCGAGGCCAGAGGTTGTTAACGCTGGTTAAAGTGACCAGTGGACACAACCTTGCGGTCTCCGTGGTGCAGTGGTAAGACACTCGCCTGGCGTTCCGCGAGCGCTTTGTCATGGGTTCGTATCCTGGCCGGGGAGGAATGACTGGGCGCAATTCCTTAATTGTAGCCTCTGTTTAACTCAACAGTAAAATGTGTACTTGGTTGTAACAAGGATTCTTCGCGGCGGGGATCGTATTCCAGGGACCTGCCCGAAACGCTACGCGTACTAGTGGCTCTACAACCATGTAACAACTCTTCTATATATCTCAAAAGAAAAGGAAAAAAAAACGGTGGACAGGTCAGCAGGACCACGGGATAAAGCAGGTCAAACTCCCAAGGTCACGGGCTACAAAAGGAAAGGTCACCAAGGTCACGGGATACAAAAGGAAGGGTCACCAAGGTCACGGGATACAAAAGGAAAGGTCACGGGCTACAAAAGGAAAGGTCACCAAGGTCACAGGATACAAAAGGAAAGGTCACCAAGGTCACGAGCTACAAAAGGAAAGGTCACCAAGGTCACGGGATACAAAAGGAAAGGTCACGGGCTACAAAAGGAAAGGTCACCAAGGTCACGGGATACAAAAGGAAAGGTCACCAATGTCACGGGCTACAAAAGGTCACCAAGGTCGGGCAGAAATGACGACATGACCGGTCCTTCAGGGGGAGAGAGAGAAGAGAGAGGAGAGGGGAGAGAGGAGAGGGGAGAGAGGAGAGAGGGGGGGGGGGGGGTGACAGAAGGGGAAGGCTTTCCCAACTGGTCCAGGACACGTGGGGGGGGGGGGAACTTTTTGCGCACTTGCCCAAGACATTTCCCCAGCACACCATTCTTGCCTGCACAAGACATTCCCGGCGGTCGTGACTCTCTCGGGCTGATCTCTTATTGCTTCACGTTCCCCTCCTCCTTATATATTTTAAATATTTACATCTAGACGCACACAGTAGGATAACACGTTTTATCTAGACGCACACAGTAGGATAACACGTTTTATCTAGACGCACACAGTAGGATAACACGTATATCTAGACGCACACAGTAGGATAACACGTATATCTAGACGCACACAGTAGGATAACACGTATATCTAGACGCACACAGTAGGATAACACGTATATCTAGACGCACACAGTAGGATAACACGTATATCTAGACGCACACAGTAGGATAACACGTATATCTAGACGCACACAGTAGGATAACACGTATATCTAGACGCACACAGTAGGATAACACGTATATCTAGACGCACACAGTAGGATAACACGTATATCTCGACGCACACAGTAGGATAACACGTATATCGAGACGCACACAGTAGGATAACACGTATATCTAGACTCACCTGCCGATAAGAGTCAAGTCTTATGTCTGTCTGTAGACGATGCAAAATATATGAGAAAACTCTAGACAGATGAGAATTGTAAGATTCTCCAAGATGACATAGGACGACTTATCTACCCTGGTTGATACCTGGTTGATGGGGTTCTGGGAGTTCTTCTACTCCCCAAGCCCGGCCCGAGGCCAGGCTTGACTTGTGAGAGTTTGGTCCACCAGGCTGTTGGTTGATACCTGGTTGATGGGGTTCTGGGAGTTCTTCTACTCCCCAAGCCCGGCCCGAGGCCAGGCTTGACTTGTGAGAGTTTGGTCCACCAGGCTGTTGCTTGGAGCGGTCCGCAGGTCCACATACCCACCACAGCCCGGTTGGTCCGGAACTTCTCTTAGAAAATAGTCCAGTTTCCTCTTGAAGATGTCCACGGTTGTTCCGGCAATATTTCTTATGCTCGCTGGGTAATTGCCTCAACTTGCATGTGTACTCACCTGTGAGGTGGTGCGAATGGTCCCAGACGGAAGGAGACCAAAAGGACATAAGAAATAGCGACTATAAGAAATATTGCCGGAACAACCGTGGACATCTTCAAGAGGAAACTGGACGGTTTTCTAAGAGAAGTTCCGGATCAGCCGGGCTGTGGTGTATATGTGGGCCTGCGGGCCGCTCCAAGCAACAGCCTGGTGGACCAAACTCTCACAAGTCAAGCCTGGCCTCGGGCCGGGCTTGGGGAGTAGAACAACTCCCAGAACCCCATCAACCAGGTATCAACCAACAGCCTGGTGGACCAAACTCTCACAAGTCAAGCCTGGCCTCGGGCCGGGCTTGGGGAGTAGAACAACTCCCAGAACCCCATCAACCAGGTATCAACCAACAGCCTGGTGGACCAAACTCTCACAAGTCAAGCCTGGCCTCGGGCCGGGCTTGGGGAGTAGAACAACTCCCAGAACCCCATCAACCAGGTATCAACCAACAGCCTGGTGGACCAAACTCTCACAAGTCAAGCCTGGCCTCGGGCCCGGCTTGGGGAGTAGAACAACTCCCAGAACCCCATCAACCAGGTATCAACCAACAGCCTGGTGGACCAAACTCTCACAAGTCAAGTCTGGCCTCGGGCCGGGCTTGGGGAGTAGAAGAACTCCCAGAACCCCATCAACCAGGTATCAACCAACAGCCTGGTGGACCAAACTCTCACAAGTCAAGTCTGGCCTCGGGCCGGGCTTGGGGAGTAGAAGAACTCCCTGAACCCCATCAACCAGGTATCAACCAACAGCCTGGTGGACCAAACTCTCACAAGTCAAGCCTGGCCTCGGGCCGGGCTTGGGGAGTAGAAGAACTCCCTGAACCTCATCAACCAGGTATCAACCAACAGCCTGGTGGACCAAACTCTCACAAGTCAAGCCTGGCCTCGGGCCGGGCTTGGGGAGTAGAAGAACTCCCAGAACCCCATCAACCAGGTATCAACCAACAGCCTGGTGGACCAAACTCTCACAAGTCAAGCCTGGCCTCGGGCCGGGCTTGGGGAGTAGAAGAACTCCCAGAACCCCATCAACCAGGTATCAACCAACAGCCTGGTGGACCAAACTCTCACAAGTCAAGCCTGGCCTCGGGCCGGGCTTGGGGAGTAGAAGAACTCCCTGAACCCCATCAACCAGGTATCAACCAACAGCCTGGTGGACCAAACTCTCACAAGTCAAGCCTGGCCTCGGGCCGGGCTTGGGGAGTAGAAGAACTCCCTGAACCTCATCAACCAGGTATCAACCAACAGCCTGGTGGACCAAACTCTCACAAGTCAAGCCTGGCCTCGGGCCGGGCTTGGGGAGTAGAACAACTCCCAGAACCCCATCAACCAGGTATCAACCAACAGCCTGGTGGACCAAACTCTCACAAGTCAAGCCTGGCCTCGGGCCGGGCTTGGGGAGTAGAACAACTCCCAGAACCCCATCAACCAGGTATCAACCAACAGCCTGGTGGACCAAACTCTCACAAGTCAAGCCTGGCCTCGGGCCGGGCTTGGGGAGTAGAAGAACTCCCTGAACCTCATCAACCAGGTATCAACCAACAGCCTGGTGGACCAAACTCTCACAAGTCAAGCCTGGCCTCGGGCCGGGCTTGGGGAGTAGAACAACTCCCAGAACCCCATCAACCAGGTATCAACCAACAGCCTGGTGGACCAAACTCTCACAAGTCAAGCCTGGCCTCGGGCCGGGCTTGGGGAGTAGAACAACTCCCAGAACCCCATCAACCAGGTATCAACCAACAGCCTGGTGGACCAAACTCTCACAAGTCGAGCCTGGCCTCGGGCCGGGCTTGGGGAGTAGAAGAACTCCCAGAACCCCATCAACCAGGTATCAACCAACAGCCTGGTGGACCAAACTCTCACAAGTCAAGCCTGGCCTCGGGCCGGGCTTGGGGAGTAGAAGAACTCCCAGAACCCCATCAACCAGGTATCAACCAACAGCCTGGTGGACCAAACTCTCACAAGTCAAGCCTGGCCTCGGGCCGGGCTTGGGGAGTAGAACAACTCCCAGAACCCCATCAACCAGGTATCAACCAACAGCCTGGTGGACCAAACTCTCACAAGTCAAGCCTGGCCTCGGGCCGGGCTTGGGGAGTAGAAGAACTCCCAGAACCCCATCAACCAGGTATCAACCAACAGCCTGGTGGACCAAACTCTCACAAGTCAAGCCTGGCCTCGGGCCGGGCTTGGGGAGTAGAAGAACTCCCAGAACCCCATCAACCAGGTATCAACCAACAGCCTGGTGGACCAAACTCTCACAAGTCAAGCCTGGCCTCGGGCCGGGCTTGGGGAGTAGAAGAACTCCCTGAACCTCATCAACCAGGTATCAACCAACAGCCTGGTGGACCAAACTCTCACAAGTCAAGCCTGGCCTCGGGCCGGGCTTGGGGAGTAGAACAACTCCCAGAACCCCATCAACCAGGTATCAACCAACAGCCTGGTGGACCAAACTCTCACAAGTCAAGCCTGGCCTCGGGCCGGGCTTGGGGAGTAGAAGAACTCCCAGAACCCCATCAACCAGGTATCAACCAACAGCCTGGTGGACCAAACTCTCAGAAGTCAAGCCTGGCCTCGGGCCGGGCTTGGGGAGTAGAAGAACTCCCAGAACCCCATCAACCAGGTATCAACCAACAGCCTGGTGGACCAAACTCTCACAAGTCAAGCCTGGCCTCGGGCCGGGCTTGGGGAGTAGAAGAACTCCCTGAACCCCATCAACCAGGTATCAACCAACAGCCTGGTGGACCAAACTCTCACAAGTCAAGCCTGGCCTCGGGCCGGGCTTGGGGAGTAGAAGAACTCCCAGAACCCCATCAACCAGGTATCAACCAACAGCCTGGTGGACCAAACTCTCACAAGTCAAGCCTGGCCTCGGGCCGGGCTTGGGGAGTAGAAGAACTCCCTGAACCTCATCAACCAGGTATCAACCAACAGCCTGGTGGACCAAACTCTCACAAGTCAAGCCTGGCCTCGGGCCGGGCTTGGGGAGTAGAAGAACTCCCAGAACCCCATCAACCAGGTATCAACCAACAGCCTGGTGGACCAAACTCTCACAAGTCAAGCCTGGCCTCGGGCCGGGCTTGGGGAGTAGAAGAACTCCCAGAACCCCATCAACCAGGTATCAACCAACAGCCTGGTGGACCAAACTCTCACAAGTCAAGCCTGGCCTCGGGACGGGCTTGGGGAGTAGAAGAACTCCCTGAACCCCATCAACCAGGTATCAACCAACAGCCTGGTGGACCAAACTCTCACAAGTCAAGCCTGGCCTCGGGCCGGGCTTGGGGAGTAGAAGAACTCCCAGAACCCCATCAACCAGGTATCAACCAACAGCCTGGTGGACCAAACTCTCACAAGTCAAGCCTGGCCTCGGGCCGGGCTTGGGGAGTAGAAGAACTCCCTGAACCCCATCAACCAGGTATCAACCAACAGCCTGGTGGACCAAACTCTCACAAGTCAAGCCTGGCCTCGGGACGGGCTTGGGGAGTAGAAGAACTCCCTGAACCCCATCAACCAGGTATCAACCAACAGCCTGGTGGACCAAACTCTCACAAGTCAAGCCTGGCCTCGGGCCGGGCTTGGGGAGTAGAAGAACTCCCAGAACCCCATCAACCAGGTATCAACCAACAGCCTGGTGGACCAAACTCTCACAAGTCAAGCCTGGCCTCGGGCCGGGCTTGGGGAGTAGAACAACTCCCAGAACCCCATCAACCAGGTATCAACCAACAGCCTGGTGGACCAAACTCTCACAAGTCAAGCCTGGCCTCGGGCCGGGCTTGGGGAGTAGAAGAACTCCCAGAACCCCATCAACCAGGTATCAACCAACAGCCTGGTGGACCAAACTCTCACAAGTCAAGCCTGGCCTCGGGACGGGCTTGGGGAGTAGAAGAACTCCCTGAACCCCATCAACCAGGTATCAACCAACAGCCTGGTGGACCAAACTCTCACAAGTCAAGCCTGGCCTCGGGCCGGGCTTGGGGAGTAGAAGAACTCCCAGAACCCCATCAACCAGGTATCAACCAACAGCCTGGTGGACCAAACTCTCACAAGTCAAGCCTGGCCTCGGGCCGGGCTTGGGGAGTAGAAGAACTCCCTGAACCCCATCAACCAGGTATCAACCAACAGCCTGGTGGACCAAACTCTCACAAGTCAAGCCTGGCCTCGGGACGGGCTTGGGGAGTAGAAGAACTCCCTGAACCCCATCAACCAGGTATCAACCAACAGCCTGGTGGACCAAACTCTCACAAGTCAAGCCTGGCCTCGGGCCGGGCTTGGGGAGTAGAAGAACTCCCAGAACCCCATCAACCAGGTATCAACCAACAGCCTGGTGGACCAAACTCTCACAAGTCAAGCCTGGCCTCGGGCCGGGCTTGGGGAGTAGAACAACTCCCAGAACCCCATCAACCAGGTATCAACCAACAGCCTGGTGGACCAAACTCTCACAAGTCAAGCCTGGCCTCGGGCCGGGCTTGGGGAGTAGAACAACTCCCAGAACCCCATCAACCAGGTATCAACCAACAGCCTGGTGGACCAAACTCTCACAAGTCAAGCCTGGCCTCGGGCCGAGCTTGGGGAGTAGAACAACTCCCAGAACCCCATCAACCAGGTATCAACCAACAGCCTGGTGGACCAAACTCTCACAAGTCAAGCCTGGCCTCGGGCCGGGTTTGGGGAGTAGAACAACTCCCAGAACCCCATCAACCAGGTATCAACCAACAGCCTGGTGGACCAAACTCTCACAAGTCAAGCCTGGCCTCGGGCCGGGCTTGGGGAGTAGAACAACTCCCAGAACCCCATCAACCAGGTATCAACCAGGTATCAACCAGGTAGTACACAATGAAGGTAAACGACCTCCCTGTAACGACCACACACACCTGAATGTGGACATTTTGACCTATACTTTACCTAACGCCAAAAACCGTCGTACTAGAAAATAGTTGCGGCTCGCGAAATTGACGTAATGCCCCGTTTTCTGTTCGCGGGTCCCCCTTATAGGTTAGGTTAGGACACCTTAGTAGGACAGTTTCTTGACGTTGGGAACACTGGCGAGAACAGGCAGCATAAACAGTACAAGAACAGCAGCATATTCTCCGCCAGCCACACTCAGACCTTCAGGAACACTAATAAGTAGACAATCAGATCACTGTACACACCCTACATGAGACCAGTGTTTAAGTCCTCGTCTAGGCGCGCGCACGCACACACACACACACACACACACACACACACACACACACACACACACACACACACACACACACACACACAAGCACGCACGCACACACACCGGGAGCCGGTGGCCGAGCGGACAGCACGCTGGACACGTTATCCTGTGGTCCGGGGTTCGATCCCGGGTGCCGGCGAGAAACGATGGGCAGAGTTTCTTTCACCCTATGCCCCTGTTACCTAGCAGTAAATAGGTACCTGGGAGATAATCAGCTGTCACGGGCTGCTTCCTGGGTGTATGTGTGTGTGGGGGGGGGGGGGAAAGTAGTAGTAGAAACAGTTGATTGACAATTGAAAAGCGGGCCGAAAGAGCAGAGCTCAACCCCCGCAAGCACTAGGTGAATACAAGTAGGTGATTATACACACACACACACACGTTAAATAGACATTTGAGAACAGAGTATAAGATGGTAATGGGGCAATAACCATTGTGTTGGTATTGGACTAAGTATGTGGTCATTACAAAGGCTGCGACAAGAACTTCCTGACGCCTATCACAAGACGGGGGGCAGACACGAGCCACTCAACAGACAGACAGATATCACTAACATTTATCCCCCGCAAGATATTGATACACTCATTAAATGAAGGCTCATGACACATTTACAACATATAAATATTGTTAAAAAAAAATCCTCATGGATTGAAGCAAGAAAATCTTGTTTCAGCAAACTACTAAGAGTTCTACGACAAGATGACAATAATCAAACAGCAGAGAGGGAGAGGGCTAGACAGACTGCCTTTTCCTAGACTGTCAGAAAGCTTGCGACACTATTTCTCACAAACGACTCCAGTCTGTTCTTATAATTTGTATTGGAGTAACGACAGGAGTACTCAAGTGGTTGAAGGAATCTCTATGAGATTTCTTCTCCCAAAGGCAAGGAGTTAACCTTGACTCATACAAGGTCATGAGCATAAGAACTAGAGCAAGAACTCCTCATACAGTACTGGATGAAGGGAAGTCACCTTCCAACGTAAGAAAAAAAATGAGAGATCTTGATTATCTCGAGGTTATCTTGAGATCATTTCGGGGCTTTAGTGTCCCCGCGGCCCGGTCCTCGACCAGGCCTCCACCCCCAGGAAGCAGCCCGTGATAGCTGACTAACACCCAGGTACCTATTTTACTGCTAGGTAACAGGTGGCATAAGGTGAAAGAAACTCTGGCCATTGTTTCTCGCCGGCGCCTGGGATCGAACCCGGGACCACAGGATCACAAGTCCAGTGTGCTGTCCGCTGGGAGTGGACGTGAGACTTCTCACCACAGGCACACACTTTTTTTATTTGTTTTTTGTTGTTGTTGTTTAAGATTCGCTACCTGAAACAAAAAGTTCAAAGTAGCACGGGCTATGGTGACCCCGTGAGTTTTTTCTTTTTATAAGAGTTCTTACATTCTTGTACAGCCGCCAGCACGCATAGTGTTCCAGGCAGGTCCTTAATACTAACTTTCCCTGGAATACGACCCGCCAAATCGTTAAACAACCAGGTACCCATTTTACTGTTGGGTGAACAGAGGCTACAGTTAAGGATTGGCGCCCAGTCAATCCTCCCCCCGGCCAGGATACGAACCAAGGACAAAGCGCTCGCGAAAGGCCAGACGAGTGTGTTACCACTGCGCCACGGGGACTAACATCAGCAAGATAACGAGGGACTAACATCAACAACATAGCAAATGTCCGGTTATCCTTCACCAACTTGGAGGATAACCGGACGTTATCCTTTGGAACCTATATAAGTTATGCTGTGATCAGAGGGGCTGCGAGATGGTAGCGGCAGATACACGCAGGTGTATAGTACTCCCCAGGGGAAGAGAGCAGGTGTATAGTACTCCCCAGGGGAAGAGAGCAGGTGTAGAGTACTCCCCAGGGGGAGAGAGCAGGTGTAGAGTACTCCCCAGGGGGAGAGCAGGTGCAGAGTACTCCCCAGGGGGAGAGAGCAGGTGTACAGTACTCACTAGGGAGAGAGCAGGTGTACAGTACTCACTAGGAAGAGAGCAGGTGTAGAGTACTCCCCAGGGGGAGAGAGCAGGTGTACAGTACTCACCAGGAAGAGAGCAGGTGTACAGTACTCACCAGGAAGAGAGCAGGTGTACAGTACTCACCAGGAAGAGAGCAGGTGTAGAGTACTCCCCAGGGGGAGAGAGCAGGTGTACAGTACTCACTAGGAAGAGAGCAGGTGTACAGTACTCACCAGGAAGAGAGCAGGTGTACAGTACTCACCAGGAAGAGAGCAGGTGTAGAGTACTCCCCAGGGGGAGAGAGCAGGTGTACAGTACTCACTAGGAAGAGAGCAGGTGTAGAGTACTCCCCAGGGGGAGAGAGCAGGTGTACAGTACTCACCTGGGGGAGAGAGCAGGTGTACAGTACTCACCAGGAAGAGAGCAGGTGTACAGTACTCACCAGGAAGAGAGCAGGTGTAGAGTACTCACCAGGAAGATAGCAGCAACACCTACACTTACCTGAAAAGACAAAGTAGAGAGTTAGGAGAGCAACACCACTACAATACGAGACACCATCTCCCCCACTACCCATGTTTACTGTGTACCCAAATGGTCACATCACCAAAAATAACTACCATTAGGAACTTCATTAATATCTACAGTCACTGCTGACACTATAGACAAGACTTACTACTCCACACACAAGGAAACCAAAGAGCATTCTTGCCATCACTGTCTCCATCTGTTTGGAAATACATCAAATACGAATAATGCGACTTTGGAATGTTAAGGTCAATGCAGAAATATTCGTAAATATAACTTCGTTATATGGCCAGCTTCCGTCAGATTCACACAACACACACACACACACACACACACACACACACACACACACACACACGTGTGTGATAGGGAAATGGGACAGGAGTCATTGCTGTAAACAACCGATGCTCGAAAGGCGGGATCCAAGAGTCAATGCTCGATCCTGCAGACACAACTAGGTGAGTACAACTAGATGAGTACACACACACACACACACACACACACACACACACACACACACACACACACACACACACACACACACACACACACACGTCGCTTTTCAAGATCCAAAGTTTAAAATAACAAAAAATATAAGATTTTGTGTAAGTTAACTTCTAGGGCAGTATTCCTTGTGCAGGCCGCTCACCTCTGGCTGTAACTCTGAAGCACTGAGCTAACATCTCTATCTTGGAAATGGAATGTGTTTACCTAGTTGTGCTTGCGGGGGTTGAGCTATGGCTCTTTGGTCCCGCCTCTCAACTGTCAATCAACTGGGGTACAGGTTCCTGAGCCTATTGGGCTCTATCATATCTACATTTGAAACTGTGTATGGATTCAGCCTCCACCACATCACTGCCTAATGCATTCCATCTGTTAACTACTCTGACACTGTAAAAGTTCCTTCTAACGTCTCTGTGGCTCATGTGGGTACTCAGTTTCCACCTGTGCCCCTAGTGCGTGTACCACCAGTGTTAAATAGTTTATGATTGTCTACCTGGTCGATTACCCTGAGGATTTTGTAGGTTGTGATCATGTCTCCCCTTACTCTTCTGTCTTCCAGTGTCGTAAGGTGCATTTCCTCGTAACTCATGCCTCTTAGTTCTGGGACTAGTCTAGTGGCATACCTCTAAACTTTTTCCAGCTTCGTCTTGTGCTTGACGGGCTCCATGCTGGGGCCGCATACTCCAGGATTGGTCTTACGTATGTGGTATACAAGATTCTGAATGATTCCTTACACAGGTTCCTGAACGCTGTTCTGATGTTAGCCAGCCTCGCATATGCCGCAGACGTTATTCTTTTTATATGGGCTTCAGGAGACAGGTTTGGTGTGATATCAATTCCTAGATGTTTCTCTCTGTCCGTTTCATTAAGTACTTCATCTCCTATTCTGTATCTTGTGTCTGCCCTCCTGTGCGTGCGTGTGCGTGTGTGTGTGCGTGTGTGTGCGTGTGTGTGTGCGTGTGTGTGCGTGCGTGCGTGTGTGCGTGTGTGCGCGCGTGTGTGCGTGTGTGCGTGCGTGTGCGTGCGTGTGTGTGCGTGTGTGTGTGCGTGTGTGTGCGTGTGTGTGTGTGTGTGTGTGTGTGTGCGTGTGTGTGTGCGTGCGTGTGTGTGTGTGTGTGTGTGCGTGTGTGTGTGCGTGTGTGCGTGCGTGTGTGCGTGCGTGTGTGCGTGCGTGTGTGCATGCGTGTGTGCGTGCGTGTGTGTGTGCGTGTGTGCGTGTGTGCGTGCGTGTGTGTGTGTGTGTGCGCGCGTGTGTGCGTGTGTGCGTGCGTGCGTGTGCGTGTGTGTTTGCGTGTGTGTGTGCGTGTGTGTGGTGTGTGTGGTGTGTGTGTGTGTGTGGTGTGTGGGTGTGTGTGGTGTGTGGTGTGTGGGTGTGTGTGGTGTGTGGTGTGTGTGTGTGTGTGTGTGTGTGTGTGTGTGTGTGTGTGGTGTGTGTGTGTGTGTGTGTGTGTGTGTGTGTGTGTGTGTGTGTGTGTGTGTGTGTGTGTACTCACCTATATGTGCTTGCAGGATCGAGCATTGACTCTTGGATCCCGCCTTTCTAGCTATTGGTTGTTTACAGCAATGACTCCTGTCCCATTTCCCTATCATACCTAGTTTTAAAAGTATGAATAGTATTTGCTTCCACAACCTGTTCCCCAAGTGCATTCCATTTTCCCACTACTCTCACGCTAAAAGAAAACTTCCTAACATCTCTGTGACTCATCTGAGTTTCCAGTTTCCACCCATGTCCCCTCGTTCTGTTATTATTACGTGTGAACATTTCATCTATTTCCACTTTGTCAATTCCCCTGAGTATTTTATATGTCCCTATCATATCTCCTCTCTCCCTTCTTTTCTCTAGTGTCGTAAGGTTCAGTTCCTTCAGCCGCTCTTCATATCCCATCCCTCGTAACTCTGGGACAAGCCTCGTCGCAAACCTCTGAACCTTCTCCAGTTTCTTTATGTGTTTCTTCAGGTGGGGGCTCCATGATGGCGCGGCATACTCTAAGACGGGTCTCACGTAGGCAGTGTAAAGCGCCCTAAAAGCTTCCTCATTTAGGTTTCTGAATGAAGTTCTAATTTTCGCCAGTGTAGAGTACGCTGCTGTCGTTATCCTATTTATATGTGCCTCAGGAGTTAGATTAGGTGTCACATCCACTCCCAGGTCTCTTTCTCGAATCGTTACAGGTAGGCTGTTCCCCTTCATTGTGTACTGTCCTTTTGGTCTCCTGTCACCTGATCCCATTTCCATAACTTTACATTTACTGGTGTTAAACTCCAGTAGCCATTTCCCTGACCATCTCTGCAGCCTGTTTAAGTCCTCTTGGAGGATCCTACAATCCTCGTCTGTCACAACTCTTCTCATTAATTTTGCGTCATCTGCAAACATTGACATGTATGATTCCACTCCTGTAAACATATCATTTACGTAAATTAGAAAGAGGATTGGTCCCAGCACCGATCCTTGAGGTACTCCACTTGTTACTGTTCGCCAGTCCGACTTTTCGCCCCTTACCATTACCCTCTGGCTCCTTCCTGTTAGGTAGTTCTTCACCCATACTAGGGCCTTTCCGCTTACTCCTGCCTGCCTCTCAAGTTTGTATAGCAGTCTCATGTGCGGTACCGTATCAAAGGCCTTTTGGCAGTCAAGAAATATGCAGTCTGCCCAGCCTTCTCTGTCCTGCCTTATCCTTGTTACTTTATCATAGAATTCTAAAAGGTTTGTTAGGCATGATTTCCCTGTCCAGAACCCATGTTGGTGCTTGTTTACAAACCCAATGCTCTCCAGGTGCTCAACAAGTCTTAGCCTAATTATTCTTTCAAGTA